>NW_017306895.1:656255-663957 GCF_000935625.1 Nanorana parkeri
TCCTTCAGTCCCCCCCCCCCCCCCCCAATAACACTACCTAATAGCATTAAATCTATCTAATTCTACTGGCCAGTAAAACTGACCAAAAGAGTGTAGGGTAGAGAGTTATAGGCAAGGCAAGGTTTTAACAATATCAGGAAATGTTGAAACTAGAATGTGACAGCAGCTCTGATATTGACACCATTTACAGGCACTTCCCAATGCCTGCATTGTACTGCCACAACTTTCCATATTTGCAGCCACTTTTTAAGGGCAAAGAGAAACCAGATTCGCCCTCTGATTCTTCCAGTGCAGGAAAAAACAAGAATGACTCTGTCAGGTTGCTTTGGGTAACATAGATTGTCTTTCAGGCTTAGATAAATCAAATCAGTTTTCCATAGAATAGCACTGGAGTTACCCATAACTGATATCACACACTTTTATGCATAATTTCCTGCATACCTTTATGTCATTCCTCCCAACCCACACCAAAGCCACAAATAAACAATTGTATCCACCCTTTTAATAAAGCAAATACACTGTCCAGCGTATTCTAGTTCATTAATGGAAAATATGATCATTGTGTAATTTAGTGATTTTGTACAGGTCTCTAACCTTGTGTTTCCTTTTGGCATAAACATTTGGAAATAAAGTTATAAAATACTTTTTTTTCTACCTTATTTGGGTATCTACTTACAACAGTAATGAAGCAAGTACTGAAACCTAAGTTTTAAGCCCCTTCATTTTTTGTAATCACTAAAGGTTTTATCATATGTATCTTTTTAAATTAGTGCATGTATGTTATATTATCAATTTTTTCGGCATTTTGTGTGTAACATAAGTATAAAAAAATTTATGTCAGGGTTGTTGTTTCTAAGACAATTATTAGCTATCATTAACCACTTGAAGACCTGGGTGTTAAAACCCCTTCCTGTCCAGGTTATTTTTCAGTATTCATCACTGCGGTACTTTGACTGACATTTATTCAGTCATGCAACACTACTGAAATTAATTGTATACCATTTTTTGGGAACAGATAGAGCTTTCTTTTTGTGGTATTTAATCACCACTGTGGTCTTTATTTTTTACTATATTAAGGAAAAATTACCAAAAATGTTGAAAAAAAATATAAAACATTTATTATTACCCAATTTTTTGGTAAAATATTAAAGATGGGGTCACATCGGATAAATAGACACAAAACATGTCAAGCCTCAAAATTGCGCTCACCCGCAAAACCGCAAAAAAACGACAATACCCAAAATTGGCCATAGGCGACGCTTTATACGTTTTTATTGCTCATCACTTTAGTGTTATCAGTGGTTAATGACCCAAAAATGATTGCTTGCACTCCGACATTCGTGGTGATATGTAGCATGTGCAGCACAATTGTTGTTGGTGCAGCCGATGCATATTTACGTTTATATGTGCGTAGACTTGGGAGTGGGGGACATTTTTGTGCTTCACCAGCTTCTTCTCTGGCTATAGCAGCCAAAAAAATGACAGCTGAATGCGGAAGTGGTGTAATACACATCACTTCTGCATTCAGACATCAGAGAGATCAGCAAGGAGGACAATGCTGATCTCCCTCCCATTGGGATAATGCATTAATTGCACGGTTCCATGCGAAAAATGCACCATACTGCACAACATACCTATTGTGCATTAACAGCACGGTGGGTGCGTGCATTGCCATTCATTTGAATGGCACCCCATATGTACCACAATACTGGGATTTGCAGTGCAATTGATTGCATTGCAGGTGGGAGGTGCGTTTGAGGTGCCATACAAATGAATGGCCATGCAACGCACCTCCCACGCTGTTAATGCATGGTAGGTGTCTTTTGCAGTATGGTGCAGTACTTGCACAGAACCATGCAGTTATTGCATTGGACCGGTGTGAATGGGTCCTAACTGTGCATCACCACAACACACTAACCTGTACACTGCTGTGTGCATTGAGGTGCTATTAATTTTGACTTACACCCCAACTTACTGTTACAATACCAGAAAATGCACTTGCACTGCACCAGTGCTGAGTACTGCTTTAAAAAAATGTCATGGGGGCGTGGCCTGACACAGAACCAAGATGGACGTGTGGACCCTTTCCTCCGACACCCTGGCTCATCTTTACTTGCTTCATAAGGGGTATATACCGTGACCGCAACTATGGTGAAAGGAGGGAAGAACAACCCTGCAGCCAAAGCGCCAAGAGAACCGGCCTCCTAACCCAGTCAGTGCCTCCCGGAGATTTTCCGATCACAACCGCCGGAACGCCACGTGGGGAGAGCGGCACCATCTTCCCCTGAGGTTTGCTCGCACAGCAGCAGCCCGGGGAGAGACTCCTCGACAGAGACTCAACCACCCCACCACGATCTGCTGGCTCTTATGTGCCAGAGGCCATTGAATGTTACTACTTTAATTTAGTTGTTGAATGTTTATGGTTACCAACTGTTATTATGACACTTTCGGATACTCCGTTACTACAAAGTTGCTCCCTCCATGAATCCTAAACTTGAGCTTTGGCCTCCCGATTAAGGTACCCGCTCACATAGACACAGGCTACATGGTGCTATCCACAGAGTCTGCTCGTGGCTACATACCTGCACCTATCCTCCGCTCCCTATCACACTGCCAGCATTGGATTGCTCTGTGAGCCCTCACCACATGAGACCTTATATCACCTCATGCGCTGATTTTAGAAATGACCCCATAATACCACTCTCAGATTTTAGGTGCCTGATGAGTGCTAGTGATTAGTACTTGTTTCCACACTTCAGCCTCTCCCCCCAGACCACTTACATATTGTGTTACTGGTCCGAAGACCCGACGTCTTAATCTCTCCTGGGATAAGGCCTATAGTCCTTACCCTCTGGGTCCTTCCCCTCCCTTCCTTCCCTTGGTCTGTCTCCTTTTCTGTTCTCCACTTTATCTAGGTATTTTCTCTGCCCCTCAGGGGCCTAAATTCTTACTCCCCTCCCTACTATCCCCGCTCTCTCCTCCTCGGTCTTCTCCACTATAGTATAACATCCCCTCAACCGCCCCCCACTCCCTTCCCTGTCCTTCCATCTCCCTCCCCTCTCACTTCCTACCCCATTCATTGTCTGTCCATCCTTTTTTTCACATGGGTTAATGCACTGCTTAGAGCTTTTCTCTGGAACAACAAAGCACCATGTATTGAATTTGGGACTCTTACCCGCCCCAAGACAATGGGAGATATAGGCCTTCCCAACATACTGAACTACTACCGGGGCATCTTACCCGCCTGGTGGACTGGTCCCGACATAGCCCCTATAAAGAATGGGTTCATATCGAGCAACTCCAACTGGTATAAAACTCCTGTGGTATTCCATCGCATCTTCCCGGAAACATCGGACAGATAACAATCCCCCTCTTCCCTACAATCCTAGACCCCTTCCTTCCTTCCCCCCATTTACCTTTCAACTTCCCCGCCCCTTTTTCCCCTAACCTCTTCTTCTCATCCCCAACTCTCCCCGCACTAAGTTTTTTTTTCTCTCCCTAGTTTACCCCACTCTGTATCTGTGAAAAGAAATTTGGAAACCTTACGTTTTGCCCCCATGGCACACTTCAATCTTATATTACATGATTCAACCTCTCTATTCCCTAACTCCACCCCGGATGACAATCACACAATCCCACAGTATCGCAACTTTATAGTAGCATCGGGGTTGCACCATCACATCAGAATGTGCCCATCATCTATGTTTGTGCACTCTTACCGCATGAGCGTGGGAGATGACCAATTGCTCAACCCCTCCCTATGATGTTGATTTATTACAATGTGAGAGTGCAATGTTATACTCATTGTTTTCCTTTGTTTATTCATGCACGTGTAATGCGTGTACAACCGACATCTTTGTGAAATTCAGTAAAAACAAGAATTACCTGTGAAAAAAAATGTCATGTCATTTTTAATGTGCTAAGGTTCCCCAAGATATAAACAAAACATTATATTGTGCTTTTGATGTATTTGGTGTGACTCTAGGATGCACGGGAATAAAGTTTTTTAATTGATTTTTTTTAACGTATTAGTATATATTTTTTTCTTCATGGAGATGCTGGATCAGGTAATTGGAGAACTGAACTAACGCTTCATGTGGTTTCTCAGCAACAGATGGATTTTAATGACCTACTGCTAGCTGTAGTCATGCAGCAATAGGTCACTGTCACAGTGATCTACTGCTTTAGGGAGATACTGGACAGAGCTGCTTCAGCTCTGCCTGAAACTACATTTTAACAGGAAGTTCCATGACATTGTTCTACTTCAGATATAAACACAGTGGGGAAGCATTGTCCCGCACTGTGTTTACATCACCTGCTGCCCTCTCAGTGGCAAGAACAGAAACTGAGCAATTCAGGTCCTATGCATAGTGCTGGACCGCAGCTGTCACTGACATTGATGCTGTGGTAAAGGATGCTGGAGCCACTGTCACTAAGCTTTATCTGTATTCACCACTATATCACCAGATATTGTGGACCTACAAATAGCAAGATGTTATTCACAGTAACCCATACTCCAAAAGAATGCTGACACAAGTGTAATGTAGATCAGAACTATTAGATGTTTTGGGAATTTAATAACCTCAAAGAACATTTGTGCACAACTAACGAAAAGGCTGCATGTAAATCAACTAGCTGATCTATATAATAGATCCATAAAGTCTTCCACACATGGGGTCTGGAGATGAGGCTCCTCTCAGCAGGTAGCTCAGGTAGTATTATATCCTGTACCAGGACAAAGCAAGTCACCTCAGCACTGGCAATTTGGGCTTAGTCTCTGACTGCTAACACTCCAGCTACAATATAAGGACCTTGTGCTCAGAGAAAAAAGTCAGAATGTTTAGAGTTTACTCCAGTAAGAGACACAGAGAGATTTATTGCTGGAGGGTCTCATTGGAAGGAGACTTGAAGGATAGGAGAACTGCTGGGACATGGAGTTCTGTAAGCGCGTATTCAGTGATTGGAGACTGCTAGTCCCTTACTAGATGTGAACTGTTGTGGGGACATTGGGATACCCCTTTGTTCTCTCACTGTGGACCTATGACATAGATGGACCTGCAGCGAGGCCTCCAGGACTTCTCCCTCCTTGACCCAGGAATCCCCACCCAGTGCCACCTTGCCCCTGCAGTGTGCTGCCTGATACCTGGTGTACCTAACACTGCCGTCAGGTCAGCCTGGACCATTAACCCTTCTCAGGACACAGCAATCTCCCATCAGAAGGAATCTGCAATCCCTTGCCTGGATCTCCCTCAGCCAAGCCAACCCAGCCAGTTGCCCAGGACTGTCTGATGCCTACAGTGTGAGTTGCTTAATCCTTGTTTCCTGTTCCTTGATGTGTCTGTGCTTGCTACCTTATTAATTGATGCCCTATGAACTGGTGCCCTGCAACCCCATAGATTTAACCCATGCTGTGCCTAAGCTTGTTACCGTCTGACCCTATGGACTTAACTTTCTGTGCCTAAGATTGCTGCCCTGGGACCCCATGTACTTAACTCTTTATGGGCCTAAGATTGCTTCCCTGTGCCCCTGGACTCTATCCTTGCTGTACCTTAATGCTCTTTACTCCTTTGCTGTGCCTGTATCACTACCTTATGAATCTATTCCTAATGTGCCTTATGGCTGTGTAATCCATATTAAAGAACCCGTCAGCCAAGGGTGCTAAAGCCACTCTCAATCTCTGTGTGTGTTCTGTTCCACCCACTACTCCATCACACATGTAGTCACACCTACACTGGAACTGCTACAACATGCTGCCACTTCCAGTCCTACATTAGCTGGTTCTTTATGGGCATGCTGAAACATGTACTTACACAAATAACCCCCACAATAGAGATCACAGTAATGCTTCTCAGCCCTCCCTTTCATGATACAGACTAGGGTTGAACACATACCAAGTACAGTACTCAGTACAAGTATGAGTACATGTACCGATACTTTTGAGCTCCAAGACTAGACTAGAGAAAAAGAAAAACATTAGGAGGCAGCTGTCATTTGTAAGGAGCACACGGAGCTTCCGGGATTTCTACATCTCTGTTTTAATGTACGATATTGTTTTTATAAATATAAATAAAGGAATGCACAGATACCAGTTTTACGAGTATGAGTCCTGGTACTTGCCGAGTATTTACAAGTACGAGTACTGATACATTTTTGTTTATTGTCATGTGACAGTTTTTCTAAAATAATACAGACTTGTTATTTCAGGACAGTGGTGGAGTGCCAGAGCCAGGTCCCAGCTGCAACCCTGGTAGTTCTCATGAAAATGCCAAGTATCTGCACTGGTACTCGAAAAGTATCTGTGCATCCCTAATACAGACCCTGGCCCTGATCACACCTGGACTTACACAAATCAATGACCCAGCTAGATGTCTTGCTGTGACATCATATAGAGGCAGAAATACCTGAGAAAGTGAGGGCAGAAGCATTGTTCCACACTGTGTTTGCATTGCCTGCTGCCAGCGCTCATATGGAATGCTTGTTAACAGGAGAAAACGCCAAAATTCATCTCCTAGCTTTAATGCTGGACTTGCAGCTTGCTATGCTCCAGACTTAAAATAGAACTATGGTCCAACCCATTTTTGCCATAGTTCTCTTTAGGGTCACAGGAGGACATTTACTATGTCCTCCTGTTACCCAAAACTCAGCATATAGAGGGCTATTGCTCACTGTATGCTGACAGCACAGAGCCTGTTGCCAGGAAAGATCGCTACAATATTGTCGGGATCCACCGCACCACCTAATTTACAGCTGGCTCTGCCTCTCAAGAGGCAGACTGAGGCTGACCGGCTTTTCCCACTCCTTCCCCATCCATTTCTCCAAGTCAGTGTTGGAGGAACGCAGAGGGTATGGGGGAATACCTGCAAGGAGTGATGACTGACAGTCACTGCTCTCTACATGGAGAAATCGGGAACTGAGCAATCAGTGGTTTGAGATCACTCAGTTCTTGATCAATAGAGCCAACGTGTGACAGCTTCAGTGTCACACATTGGCTCTTTTTATGGAGGAGAGTGCATTTCACTCTTCCCATAATTCTCCTTTAATTAGAGGTTAGCAGGCCATATCCTGAGTCCTGGCAGGCTGGGTGTGGCCCACATGTTGCATGTTGCAAAGGGTTAAAGAATATGTAAACACAATGACTCAAGCTTTTATTTGTTTATGTTATTTCCATAGTCATTTTTTTAAAATTGTACAGCTCGCATTAAACTCACACCTATGTATTGAGAGCGCTACTACTGTTGGTATAAGGTTATTGAAAAAACTCACATTTGAGACGTCCTTGGGGATTCTCTGGGGGTGATAGGATGGAGTCCTTGGGGAAGTGAGGCACGGTGGAATGCACCCCCCAGTAGTGCGCTTTCTCCTTTTCTTTGCTTTTTATTAAACTCACACCTGTTGACCTTGCCATGAAGGTCCTTGTTCAGGCACTTCCTGTTATAGAGTGAGAACCCTCTGTTCCTGCCTCTCAGTTTCTTCTTTGGTTTATCACTCCATCCAATGCACTTCTAGTAGAGATTATTAGAAGGCACGGTGCCAAGCATTGTGCAGGCATGTTCTGCCATTTTCACCATCAGGAAGCCCACCATGAGTAATGCAGTTATACTAAGTTATAACTTATATCCTCTTTAAGTAGAATGGAGTAAAGTTTGAGGTTTTCCTAAGTTGAGCAGTACAAAATAATAGTAAAGGTTATATATAGTCTTTT
>NW_017306895.1:663983-693408 GCF_000935625.1 Nanorana parkeri
CATGACATCATAAAAGGCCCAACTTCTGTGCATGTAGTATACTAGAATAGTGCAAAGGAACTTAATTGAATTGAATACTTAATTGTTCTTTGAGTACATGCAGTACTCCTATATCCTACATAAACAACCAGGTGCACAATATGTACCAATGTAGAGATAGTAGAGATAATCCAAATTGTGTCAAGAAATCCAGCTGTATTGATCTGCTGATCCACATAAACACGTGGCCATAAGATTGGTATGTAAAACCAGATACTGTCTGTCAAAACTGTACTGCAAAGCAGACATTTGTGTAATGTGCAGTATAACCACATGTTACACAGTAGTTGTGTGTCAAATACAGCCACCTATTATACACTTCAGCACTGCTATACATATAGATATTAAGGTAACTGCATGAAAAGTTCAACATGCTCATATACATGCCCACCAATAGCTAAATAAAACAACATCATCTTTCAGGGGTTGTTTTTATGATGTGGCTCCCTCATACAGGGGCTTCTTGCCATACATCAAAGTCCACTTGAGTGTTCTGCCTGAATACTGCAACCCCACAAAATTAGAAGTAAGCCATACTGTGCGGTGCTGATATAGAAAAGGATTATATGTGGCAATAACTGTTATGGCAGCAGTCTGGAATATACCACTGCTGTCAGATGGTGGCAGTGGCATTTTCAGCCTCACCATACCCAGGAATTTTCCAGCTCATAGGACAACAATCTAAGTGACAGGAGAATGAGCGTAATCATCACTGATAGTTGGTAACTCTGCAGTTCACCCTTTACACGTACAAACGCTGCCACCATGTGTTTTAATGGAAACATTTTATGATAATTCTCACCTTTAGGAAATGTCTGTGGCACTCATTGCCATGAAGACACGGCAGTAATAGGGTTTAAAACATGATAGATTTCTTCAACAAGACAAGGATTCTCTGATTTCTGATTCAGAGCATTAAAATCAAAATGATTTTCAAAATTTATTGGTTTTGATGGTAGACTGAGAGCTGTCCTCTGCCAGTTTCCAACAGCTTCTTTGTGGACCGTCTAGAAGGTGTCATGACCCAACCCCACCCAATCAATTGGGCAAGGGGTGTAAAGTGGATTTTTCAGCCTACTCCAAGTGTTGTTATGATAGCCATTTAACCATTCATGATGGGCCTATAAACAGGCTAAACCAGATTTGGCTGCTAAACCCCTATCCTCGCTTAAACTGTCACAATGGAATTTATGATACTGCTAGGATTTTTACAGCCTTCTGCTAAAGACGTTTTTATGGGATTTATTATAGCTTGCTTGTACCTGAACTGTTCAGTCTTACGATTTTGGTAGCTGAATAATTCATTTCGGAAAAATAAGGTGGCACCATGTTCTGTAGAATCCCCTTTCTTCTCACTCAGTTTGCTGTTCATCAGAACTCATCACAGTATTGTCACAGTAAGTGCACACAAAAAAACTCTCTTGTCATCCAGTACAGGAATTTTAACAACTCATATAGTAAGGAAGTTGCACGGAAGTTGCACAGAACTGGACTATGTGTGTGTGTGTATATTATATATATATATATATATATATATATATATATATATATATATATATATATATAGGTAACACTGCCACTCCTGCAGGCACACCTACACCTATGTATGTATGTATATAGATCTATATAGATCTATATATGTCTATATAGATCTATATCTATATATCTATAGATATATATATCTATCTATATATAATGGGTGCACCTGTTGAAGAGAGGTGTGCTCAAAACTGTTGTGCTTTCTACAAGCCTCTGTATCAGCTCCCCATTAAAAGAAGTTTGCAGCATATTTACTGGAGTGCAGAGGTCTCTTTATACAGTATTACAGCAGATCCCACAAATGCTCATCATTAGATGATATGCTAAATGTCTTTCACTGCATGTATAATGCAAATAATGGTGCATGGTCTTATCACATAATATAGACTGTCTAGCTGTGCTGAGTGAAAGATATCAGTTCCTCCAGGTCCTTGACATGAACAATGCATTAATTTCGTAAGCAATCTTTCTAAACTCCAGACATATCTGCAGGGGCTGTTCTGTGCATACCCAGCATCTACGAGCAGGAATACTTAGAAATGCCAGACCAGGTGCAGCTTGATGCATTTCCTCCCAACTGGGAATTCCTCAGAGGCATGGCCTGGAACTGCATAAAAATCAATGGCAATTGCTTCTCCCTGCCTGTTGACCCCTCCTCCATGCTCCTCATACTTACTCTGTGCTCTGGCTGCTCTGCTCTAGCACAACAGCTGTCAGAAAGAAAGGCAATGCAGGCTTAATAAAGGCTCATCACATTGTACATTTTATACAAGATAATTTCATGGGACAAATGGTGGACATACCAACTAGAAATAATGCTCTGTTGGGCTTACTAATTTCTAATAATACATAACTAATTGCAGATGTGGATATAAGGGACAACTGTGGAAATAGTAATCATAGAGTAATCACATTTGCAATCATTGGGAGATTAAAAACATGCTTGCAGAATACACTTTAGATGGGATTCTGCTTGGGAAATCGGAGATGGAGTAAGAGCTAGTGTATACTTATAGACCACAAACTCAGCAACAGCATGCAACACCAAGCTGCAGATAACAAAGCAGGTAGAGTCACTTGTATTAAAAGAGGGATTTATTGAAGGGATAGAAATATAATTCTACCATTTTATAAAACACTGGTTCAGCCACATCTTGTTCAGTTTTGGGCACCAATCCTTAGGAGGGATGTCCATGAGCTAGAGAAAGTTCAGAGAAGGGCAACTAAAACAATTTGTGGAGTGGAGGGCCTTAGTTATGAAAACAGACTACAAAAATTAAATTTGTTCTCCTTAGAGAAAGACACTTAAGAGGAGACATGATTGCAATCTACAAATCTATCAATGGGGGCTGCAATATTGGGAATAAACTAGTTAAACCAAGAACCTTGAGGATGATATGAGGGTACAACAAAAAATTTGAGGGGATGTGGTATAATCTTAGGCTGTGCAAGGGATTTTTACTGTGAGAGTGGTAAAAAAGTGGAACTTACTTCTGCAGTTAGCTGTATCAGCAGACAGCACTGATAGCTTAACAAAATGGTTGGAAGAGTTTCTCAGTTTACAGAATATACTTGGTTAGGGGAATTGCTAGACACACACACTAACATGGGTTGAACTGATGGACAGGTGTCTTTATTCAACCTTACCTACTATGTAACTAAAAACTGTTTTTAAAAAGCCCATGGAGTATGCTGATACAAAAAAACTGGCTTTAAGCCTGATACACTTTTTTGGAGGAGGGGGCCAATGGTAGAACTCTATATGTATTTAGAAATTTTGGACAATCATCGGTAGTCTTTTTTATGACAATATTGTTTATTAATTTCAAGTAGAAAATAAACAAGGCACTGTGCATAGTGTTTGAGTTCGTTAGATGTCGCTTGCAAAGCGAAATAAAAACGTTACAGTAAAATATCAGATACAGATATAATTGCATCAGTCGGTAATGCACAGTAAAATAAAGAAGAAAAAAAACAAACCTAAAGGTCTATCTGATGGTTGGTTTTACCATTTTTCCCCATATAGGTCTATAGCATCACCCCTGAGTCCAGGGTAAGAGCACCCTCATTTATCATTAGGCGCTCAGCTTCATCATAGGTACTGAAGGGTGTAGGTATCTATAGTAAAGGTGCTGGAGTAATATCCAAGGTTCCCAAACGTTCAAAAACCTAGTTTGGTTGTCAGCCAAAATGCATGCCAATCATTCATTCAGCATTATGTTATCCATTCTTTGGGTAAACTCCCAGAAAGGGATACATTTTTTTTTCAATTCCCAGCTATGGTGAATATATGATGTGCCAGAGAACCCTGGAATTTAGTTAAGCCAGGCACCGATGCATGTAACAGGGCCTGCGTGGGGCTCTTAGAGATGTGTTTGTTAAATACACAGGATAACAATTGGTTGATCCTAGTCCAAAAGTGGGAAGCAAATAGACAGGACCACCAAGTGTGCAACACGTCTCCAAGAGATGAGCATCCATGAAAGCATTTATTAGATGAGGTGGGAAATAGCTTTGCTAAGCGGGCTGGGACTAGATATATAGTCCCAGCCTTAGTCTTATAAGCCACTTCAATGTAAATTAAGATCCATCTCCCATTTATTAGGGTAGGAATGTAAATTAAGGTTCGTCAGGGCATTCAGTTTAGAATATAGGATTGATATTAGTTTGTGTCTGCTTGGGGAGTTAAGACAAATATGCTCAAAACATGTAAGTGGGCCATTCACGGTCCTTCTCTACTTCAGAGTAGACACCCAGTGAGTAGACACATTGGGATATTGTTACTGCGCAACAAATCATAAACCTTATGATAACCATGGATGTTCCACCATTTAAAAGCATGTGGATAATTGTATCCTGGGAGAAACAATGGTTGGGAAAATAGGGGTAGTAGGGGCAAGTAAGGGGATATAAGACCTGCCAAATATTTAAAGGAATCCCATATTTTAAGGGCATGTTTCAGGAGGGGGCTTAAAAGTAGTCGACCGATCTTTAGTAGGGAGCCATAGGAGTGCTTGAAGTGGGATGGAGGAGCAGTCTGTAATCTCCAGCAGGGTCCATAGAGGAATATTGGATACACAGTGGACAGTAATGAGGGGTAAAATTTGGGATGCCCGATAATATAATAGGATATTAGGTAGTCCGATGCCTCCATCTTTTTTATGTCTATACGACGGGGATCTCGGTACTCTAGGTCGCAGGGGGTGCCAGACAAATTTCAAAATGTCAATTTTTCTTTTCCCCACCTATTGAAACACCCTCTTTATGCTTAATGACACTTTAACTTATTAACATTGCAAGGCAGGGGTCACTTTTGTTAACAACTGCTTTTCTGTGGAGATACCAGGATGTCTATTATTGATACATGTACAGCTTTATAAATGTTAAAAAAAGAAATTGAATGTAAGATCTGATCCTGGTGAACTGTTCCTGGCAGTGGATAGACAGAGTAATTTTTATTTACCACTTTTACTTCTACATTGAGCCATATTAACAACGGTCCAGTTACTGTAGCATATGTTCATATGCATCATGGTTTGCTAAATTGCTAAAATATTTATCAAAGTTAATAAAACATTATCTTACACTTTCAGATCTGTATCTTTGACATATTTATTAACATGTAAATAGGGACTAATTTGCACCATTCAAAGTGTTATAGTGTAAGTATAAAATTGCCTAATCTGCATGTCACATTTCCTCTGTATGAATGCATCCATGCTTGTTCTGTAGGGAAAAGAACAGTGTTCAAAGTGCAGCAGCCCACAGCAACAGATAATAAATCATCTTTTTCTGGTCCCACTACAGGGAGATGAAATCTGGTTTCTGCACTTTTGCCATTATCAGAGATGAGCTTCAGGTTTGGGGTGAGCATGGGTTCACTGCCATAGCGACTAATTACCAATAATGCACTTTCTGGCTTTATTTGCCAGTCCCCTCACAATAAAAGACTGGGTTACCAGCAGCCTTATTAAAGTGATATTAAACCTTCAGGCTTCTTTTTATGAATGGGAGGCCCATACTTCACAAAATCCTCTATTCTTGTTGTTTAAAATGTTTTAATTCCTCATTCTGTAGTTGTTCCCCAAATCGCTCTCCCCTACCCCCTGTGTCTTTATCATGTAGTAAAGCTCCTAGTTGTGTTCTTTGTCTTTGGTAAATTTTAGCCTAAAATTGCTATCTAAGGGGGTTATTATATCCGAGCCATTATAATAACCGAGCTTAAGTGAAGGGAGTAAAACACCATTCGGCTATTCTCTTTAGCCGAGTAAGACTGATTTCAGCTGTACATTGGCTGGCTTCTGCTCCCTTTGGTTTAGCCGAAGTAAAGAACACGTTCGACTCGAGCTGAACACCTGCCAGTTCTCATAGAGGCCGAACAGCAGTGAGTGAATAGGGTTGGGTCCCCTCCAAATGTCATACCTTGCCCTTTAGGTCTGGTAGGAATTTTAAGGAGGAAATCCACATCCCAGAAATGGGGAAACAAATATGGTGTCCCCCCTTAAATTCCCAACCAGACTCTTAATCCGAGCACAGGCCTGGCAGGGCAGGAAAGGAGGACAAGCGAGCGCCCCCCCCCTGCACCATACCAGGCCACATGCCCTTGGCATTGGGAGGCTGCCTTTCCAGGGGTCCCCCTGAAAAAGCACCTTGTCCCAATGCCGATGAGGACAAGGGCCTCTTCCACCACAGTCCTGATCCGGTCGTTGTGGGGGTCTGCGAGCAGGGGGGCCAATTTGCATTGGGGTACCCCTTTAATAAAAGGGGCACCCAGATGCTTCCCCCCTT
Organism: Nanorana parkeri; assembly: GCF_000935625.1. Lineage (NCBI taxonomy): Eukaryota > Metazoa > Chordata > Amphibia > Anura > Dicroglossidae > Nanorana > Nanorana parkeri. The sequence goes on from NW_017306895.1 coordinate 670,350, forward strand.
GTGAATGATTAAGGGGTACTTGTACTCCTACCCATTCACTTAAGGGTTAAAATAAAAAGTAAATAAAGAGCCCACACTTTAAGAAAAAATTAATTAATTTGAAAAAAAAATGTTTTTGACAAGTCCTTTAAAAAAGAAAACCCTAAAACTTAAAAAAATTTATTCCACCAGAGTAATCCAAGGGTCAATCATGTTGTGCAGAGTTGTCCACACCACTGCTGACTCATCAAAAATATTTTTTAAATGACATCCGCCCACACATGATGAACTCCTGCTGCAGAATGAAAGTTTGACAGATGCCAGCCAAATGTAAATAGATAGGCAAAGCTAGCAGTGACATGAAATGAACTGAGGACAGTAGCCTGTCGTATGACAACAAATGGGCGGAACCAGCCATGACATCACAGCCGACCCCACCCATTTGTTTTCATTTTGCTGGCATGTGCAATAGGGATTTGGCAGATGCTGGCAAAATGTAAACAGATAGGTGGAGCCAGTGGTGATGTCACCGCTAGTTCCACCTTTCTGTTTACATTTGGCTCAGCTAAACTGTTCAGCTGCTGTACAGGCTAATGTGAAGCAAAGGGCTCTGGTGGCCGAAGTGAGCTGAAAGATTAGCCAAAGCTATGGCTATATCCTTCAGATCCTTTGTGAATAACCCCCTAAAATTGTTCTGTGGTTGGTCAATGTTACACTGCTGGAATCTCCTAATTGTGATTAAACCCTTTTCTTTGCCTTTAGTAAATTGGGATCTAAATTTACTATTTAAAATTGTCCTACCACTTGCCAAATTGACACTGCTGTGTCTTTGTCAGTCGTGTAGCAAAATACTTCTAATACTAATAATCTACAGTACTATGGGTTGAATTTATCAAAACTGGAGCAGACAAAATCTGGAGGAGTTGCCAGAGGAAGAGGAAGGCAGGTAGGATAATATATTTTTGATATATATATATATTTTAAACCACCACACCCACCATTGATCTGGGAAAACCATTGAAAGCAATTTAAAAGTAAAGCCCAAACATAAGTCTAGCCAGTTTTTTTTTTACCAATAGTCATAATAATTTGATCATAAACAGGTGAGAAGTAAACAGTGTTCACAAAGATCTTAAGACTCTACCTCTTCTAATGTGCGTGTGAAATTTCTGCTATGTGGCAAATATTGAGGATATTGTATCTCTAGGGCAACAGAATGAATACTGTATAAATCACAAACAGAAGAAAACTTACATGCTTAAGATTAGCAGGAAAAACCATACAATATGTTACTATGCCTCTCCTATGAAAGTCATAAACACTGCATCTATTAGATTACTGTATGCAAGATATTGGATGTTTATGACAACCAGGGCAAGGCAAGTCTCTAAGTAAGCTCCAGGGACAGGAATAAAGAACACAGGGAAAAATTAATTCATTTATATTCATTTATATTCAGTGTCAATCTCGTCAAACATTCAAACGACCCCATAACTGTCAGAACATTCACAGGTCAATATTCCTTGAAAATACTCTTGCGGCATTAATTGACATTTGCTCCAGATTTTTAAGGTTATGTTTTTTGCCTGCTGAAATGTATCAAATGCCAGTAATTAAAGTGAACCAAAGCGGAATTAATTTTACTCCAGCTGGCAGGTTTTGTGTTTGCTTTCTCTTTCCTTTCATTTTTAATCATCTCTATACACCTTGAATACTATTCCAGACACTGGAGTCATATCCCTCTCTTTTCAAATTCTTTATCAGCGTTTACATTTACACAGTAATGTAAGCAAGGTTGGTATAGGTGATATCTGTGAGATAGTAAATTAAATTGTCATTCCAATTTCTGTGCATCCTTCCTATAGTAGAAATAGGTCATAGAGGTAAACAAGCAACATGAGATTGTTTGATTTCTGTTGTGTGGGTTATATACATTGTGTAAATTGTACTTTATAGTGGAACTCCAGGCAGAATTCATAATTTCAGGATCTAAGTGACATGACTTACATAACTGTTCTTACTCTGTGAACAGTTCAACACCCTTCTCACTACCTTCATGGTAGTGGTACTCAACTAAACAATGAGTAAATGTAGGAGAGAATGGCTGCTACAGTTCTAATTCATTAGTCACCTTTTTTTCCTCCAGACTGCTGACTGGACAATAAAGTAGCACCTGCACATTGATGAATACATCCCTCTTCTTTCTCCTCTTGTGAGCATGTTCCATGTTATGCTGAAAGGTGCTGTGCAAAGTGATAAATCCTTGATTGACTACTACCACTCCCTTTCCAAGTCTGAGGGCTTCTTGGTAGGATGATATCAAAACAGATTGAAGTACAAACACCAGTTGTATGCAAAAGTAGATTCAAATGTTTATTAATGAATATATAGCTTACTTAAATTGCCATTTTGAGATAACTGCTTGAAATTTAGCTTTAAAGCATGTTTTAAATTTTTTAAACTTGTATAGAGTAGCAAATGGTTAAAACTATAGTCCGTTTTTTTTGCCATATGTGTATTATTGAGGACATTCCAAAAAAATATGTAACCCCTAAACAAAGAAATCCCTTTCATTGAGCTGTCTAGTAACCAAGTAACACAGTAAGTATCTTATGGCATATAAGGCAAATTTAATAGAAAAATTACACAAAACATCAAATCACCTACTACAAGACATCTAAAATCATTTAAAACGAAAGAACGACCTCCCCTGGATAACCCTATTAGAAATAATGCGGGTGATGCTCCATGAACCACCTAAGTGGCAGATAGTCACTGATGCAGGCCCAAGTGCTGTGTTTCAAAAGTAGATACACTGTATCGGAGATTACTCACTCAGTGTGTGGCTCAGATGGAGAACAGTCCTTGTGTGGTTCCGTATGGATAGTGGATAAACTGCTTCAATGAAACATGTCTTTATGTTAATTTGTAACTCCACAAGATCATCCCGTTATGGATCCAAAGGTTCATTGAGCGTCTCTCCCCCAGCTCATTGGTAATGACACTGGCCCGCGGGATTCAAACAGTTCCCGATCTGTAGAAGAATCAGGGAGTTTCCCCAGCAAGTGCGGCCACACAGCCAGATGGAGCAGGGCAGTATCCCAGAGATGGTGTGTCTGGGACACACTGGAACGGAAGACTGTGTGGGTTCAGGCAGCAGGAACCAACAGGCTTTTCTCGATCTCGGCTTGAAGATCACACAGCTCTTATTACTGCTGTGATACCGCAGTTTCCAGAAAGACTTGGCTTAGTCCTGTCAAGCAGCAGAACTTCTCCATTCACCTGACAGCGTATGCATGGTAGATCTTGGGTGTCCAGGGAGGTCTGAAAACACGCTGTCCCTAACGTGTTTCCCCCCAAACAGATGGGGCTTCCTCAGAGGGGCGTGTAATCAGTGTCCTATGTAGGTGTGTTATATAGCTCCCTAATGAGAGCTTAATGAGATTCAAATTTGACACAGTAGTTTGTGAGCCATTCTTTGATTGAAGCTGGCTCGTATCTTAGAAAATTGTTATAAAGGCGCCTGTGAAGCCATAAACATACTCCCCAGGTCTATCGTCATTAGTTACAAGTATCTAAAAAAACCTGACACATAAAACGATACTGATTCCCACAATGTTCGCCAGTGTACTCATCAAAAAAGGTTAGCACAAAGGCGGACATGTAAGAGAACACATCCATAAATGAGCATTATGCCAATAATTGTAAACTTTATTCATTGTAATCCAAAATGATCCGGAGCATATATGATCCTCTGTGTACTTCAGAGTAAATAATCAGACGTGAGGTTAGTCAGATGACAAATAGTAAATTTAATGAATGCTTAAACTATAAGATGAAAAATATATACATGCTATGCATGCAAGAAAGTAAATCTATAAGGGGGCACTCCAACGGACGACACCCTTAGTCAGTAGTGACAGTTTTTATCCACTGTGGTCAAGTATGGCCCGGAGCATATAGGAACATCTACATAAAATGGTCAAGCATGAGTTTAGTCAGGCAATAAGCTGTTCAATAATTACAACTGACGCTTAGACTCTGAGGTAATAAGCACATGTAAAGCAAAAATTATAAAATGAAAAATATATATATACAGAACAGGAAGCATTATGTTTGATATGTAGCCAGGTTAGAGATAGCAACTATATTGAGGAAATTCCCTTCACTTCTTTTCCTTTAGACACAAAGGGACATAAAACCAAGGTGTTCCCTTCTATTCTTTTTCTTGTGATAACTAGAAATTCAGGATTTTCCTTTTCTTTCTGTCCTTGTAATAAGGGTCACCCTAACAACTAGAAAGAGTGTATCTCAATAGTAGGGACACAGACTGCAATACAAATCTGACATGGGTTCTTACCTCTCACCACTATAAAACAAATTGACTTTAGATACACTTTAAGCTACAATAACAGTTGCTATATTTTATTTTGTAAAAACACACCGTATTTTTGTTTTTGTGTCTAGGAAAGCCACATAAAATGTGCATTCTGCAACAATGGTTTGCATGTGAACCTTTACCTTCCTTTTTTTCAAATTTTCAAATGATCAATTCCACCAATTCACAACAGTAAAATAGAAGCATGTGTTTATACTTTATAAAACACAATGAAAAACTCGGCACCACGAACCAGTAATTACAGGGTCTTATGATACAATATTCTCATAACCAGGAGGTCAAAGTGAAACAAAATCATTGTTGACATTAGTGGAGTGTAATTTGTAAGAGTAAGTACGGGGGGTAACTTCATCTAACTGAGTAAAGTAAGGGAGAAAAAAAGAAGGGAAGGAGGAAAAAGAGTAGAGTAGAAAGCAGAAAAGTTATGGAGGGGAGATAAGATTAAGAGCCAGAAGGGAGGAAAGGGGGGGGGGGGGCTCTGCACTCAGAGCCAGCTGGATCCAACATTCCCCAGAATACTTAAGGTAAGTAGTATAATTTGAGAAAAGGGCAAACTGCTCCCAATAGAACCAGGTTCACGAGAAAGCTTCAGTCTTGTCTCACTGAGCAGCAGTAAGATTTTACATTAGGGATGCACAGATACTTTTCGAGTACCAGTGCAGATACTTGGCATTTTGATGAGAACTACCAGGGCTGCAGCTGTTGCAGCTGGGACCTGGCTCTGGCACTCCACCACTGTCCTGAAATCATTAGTCTGTATTGTTTTAGAAAAACCGTTGCATGAGAATAAACAAAAATGTATCAGTGCTCGTACTTGTAAGTACTCGGCAAGTACCAGTACTCGTACTCGCAAAACTGGTATCTGTGCATCACTTTATTTATATTTATAAAAACGAAATTGTACATTAAAACAGAGATGTACAAATCCCAGGAGCTCCGTGTGCTCCTTACAAATGACAGCTGCCTCCTAACTTTTGAATTTTTCTCTAGTCTAGCCTTGGAGCTCAAAAGTATCGGTACATGTACTCGTACTTGTACCGAGTACTGTACTTGGTATCTGTGCAAACCTATTTTACATGTCTCTGATCTCAAACACCTTGGCTAGCCACTGTGCTTGCTTCCATACACTTGGAACTTGGTGTCCCTGTGACCCAAAACTCAGCATATAGCGGGAGATTGCCTGCTGTATTCTGACAGCGTAGAGCTGCAGCCGGGATGGATCCCAACAATATTGTCAGAAACCACCCCACTGTCTGAGTGGCAGCCTTTCTAGAGGCAGAGCTAGCTGTGAGCGCCCCTCCTCTGTCCATTCCTCCAGTCAGCATTGGAGGAGCAGAGAGGGGATGGGGGACTCTCTGCAGTCACCACTCTCTGCAGGGAGATGATTGGGAACTGAGTGATCTGTGGTATGTTATCACTCAGTTCCCGATCAATAGAGCCGACGTGTGACAACTCCAGTGTCACACGTTGGCTCTAATTATGGGGATGGGTGAAATTCACTCACCCCATAATTTTCCTTTAAGATTATGAATAGAAAATGGACTCAGTTCAAGATGCTTACAGAATGATCACTGAAAGTGAATTTGTACGTGTAAAGCCCACCAATATATCATGCATCAACTTCTTAGTAAAACACTTGAATGTGTTTGGGGAGAACCAAGATGCTTTACTTTCATCTGGTGATGTCACGTTTGTAAGATGGCTTTATATAGAGTTGGTTCACATAAAGATAGATTTATGTGTGAAAATTAATCTCCACTATCATCAGTTGGCAAGAAAATAAAGACTGCAACCTTCCGATAAGAATTGCATGTACACAAGCCCAAAGATAACCTTTGAATCATAAATAACATTGCTTATGTCAGTAGAATTTGCCCCATGTGTTTTGTAGAGAATATCAAACATCAAATAGGCAGATGAAACAGCAAGTTCTATTGTATGTATTATTCAACATCAGGTGTGATAGATTTCCAGGAATTTCTTCAGTGATTCATTCATAAAAATTAAATGTGATGCAAAAACAAAAAAACTTAGTATTAGTGTAAAGATATATGAAAAGCAATGTGTAACATGTGTATACTTTTATTTTCTTGCCTATAGTCTCAGCGTCGTGTTACATTTCACCTTCCTGATGGCTCTCAAGAAAGCTGCAGCGACAGTGGTCTAGGAGACCATGACCCTGTAGGAAGTGGCACTATGATCTCACAACCTCTTCCACTGGTTCAGCCACAGGACGAATTCTACGACCAAGCTTCTCCAGACAAGAGGACCGAAGCTGATGGTAACTCTGACCCCAACTCTGGTGAGTCCATTATGTAACTACATTTGTGAATGATGCAGATGATAGTTTGAGTTAGCTGAGTGAATTCAACAGAATGGGAAATGAAAGCTAGCCTCAATACTACCAAAAGAAAAGGTTACTTGAGGTTAAAGCACCCAGCAAATTATTATTACATTTTGAATGACTTATTTATTAAGCCAGATTGCATAACCAAAAAGTATTATTTGTCTTAAGTAGGCTACTATAACTACTCTTATTTAATTCTGTGGGCAAACAATTTAGTTAGATCATCGAAACCATAAAGGAAATATGTAGGTTGCCAATGTAGATGTCTGGCTGTCTTAAGCTTTTATACTTCTCAAATCAATGACCGGCAACAAGAATGCATCAGTGAGAAGCCAGATTTCCTGATCTGTATGCTTGTTCCAGGCCTTTGAGGGCCCATGCACACCAGTGCATATACCAGTTTTTGTTGCTTTGAAATGCAGGCCATCAGGAGATACATTGGGGTGCACTATTGCACTGTGCAATAGTGCGCTACATATTTCTCTTGTGACATGTTTCCCTTAGCTAGCATATTAATAATTAAAAAGTAGAAACACATATCCCCCTGTAAAGAATATATATTATACTTACCTGTGATACATTGATCATCTTTTTTTCCTAGTGTTTTCACTGGATCTTTTACAGTTACAATAACAAATATAACATATAGTTTGGAGGTAATGAAAAGGCATGATGGGGGTGCTATTAAAATCTCAAGAAGCATTTCCAGTATGATACAAGTCCAAAGCATGTGAATGTGAACTTTGTTTTCCTAAAGTGCTACAGAATGGTGTCCACAGTGATGTGGGGACCAGTAGAAGAAACCACAATGCTCCACTGGTGACAAGGAATGTGACAATCTTTTAAATGTAAATACATATCCACCCCCACACGCTTACCCCAATGCTTAACACTTGAGTACATGATCTCTGGTAATTCCAGCAAAGTACTATGTAAAAAATATCTAATTCACCATAAATCTAATGAAGAAATGAAGTTGAAAAGACCCATCCAAAGGAAATTCCTTCATTGGATTTAGAGTGGGCTCTTAAAAGTGTGCCAGATCAAGAGGATTATCTGGACACAATGGGGGTGATTTACTAACCTAAACACACACACACACCAGGTGTGTGTGATTTTCACACAGCAAAACGTATTTATCAACCAAAAAGTCTCTAAAAGCATATTTCCACTAATGCCATATATGGAAAAATCATGCACATGATGCATATATAATGCTGCTTCACAGTTTAGACAAAAATGGTTAGCTCATGCATTTACATTCCTGCATTCATCAACGCAAGCAACATAACATAGAGCTAATTTACACCACATTACCTTGCAATTCATTGCAGGGCTTTGCACAACACTCCTGCTGGGTGTGTACACACTACAAAGGTGTTTCGATTCCTCCCATAGATCATGCTGGGAGGGAACACACTACAGAGGTGTATACACGTTCGTGGTGTGTTTAAAAGGTTAGTAAATCAACCCCAATATCTCTTGAAGGGAGCAAATATTTGTGGCATAGGCAGTGAAACAGGTACTCTAAGTATAATGTATCTTTGTTACGGGGAGTATTAGTTTCTGCTTTGATTTTGCATCAGGTTCACTTTAAAGCATTACTTAAGCAAAATAACTTATCAACAGCAAAATAACGTATTACTTCTTTATACAAGGAGTTTACAATGGCTTCCATGCTCTTAAGCTACGGGTACTATATGTAGATATTTAAACGTATTGTGAAAATGAAAAAAAAAATAGTTTCATTCTGCATGCTTAGAGTGTAACAGATTGTAATGATAAATAACATTGTAACATCTGGATATAGTTGCTGGAGCATTCCTTTTAATTTAAATATTGTAGCATATCTGTAGCTTTTTATTTAAACAGATTATATGGGCTCTTACCATTCTATTACTCTGTTTTGAGAGATGTCTTTCTATAACAGCCACTGACCTTCTGTTAAATATTAACTGGAAAATTTCAGGGACATTTTGTCTACAGTAATTCCCATGAAAAGATTGATGTACTCTGATTTTGCTAAAATTAATCCAGAAATACATAAAATAGCACAGAACTGTATAATGTCTCTAATCTGTATGTATTGTAGACAATCATTGCAGTTAAACATGTGTGGAGGTTCCATAGAAATGCAGCATTTACTAAGACATTTTAGCTGACTATTTCTTATGTTCTAATAGCTCTCTGTAACCACTGCCAATTCATTTGAGTCACTTAAAGCTATTAAGAGTAGCATGCAGAGTAAAGGCTGGGTCTTTCTCTCTAGTGATATCTATAGTTCTATAGGGAATTAAATCACAACAGCAAAATTAGGTTTTGTAACATCAGAGTGATTTAGTCTGTTATTTTCAAACTGGTTGCTTTACTATTATTACAGTTTGTTGCTATATGAATGAAGATAACATTTATATGTTCACAGTCTACCGTAGCATTTTAGAGGGCTTTTGTTATGCAACTTTTTTTGCCTGTTAAGAAGATGGTTGGAGCCTCTTCTATAACCACTTTTGTGCTTACCAGTAATACAACTATTGCAAATAACTGTCTTTGAAAGATTACAGTCTTTTGTAGTTGGATAAAAAATAGTGTTTTTGGAAACTCTGAGTCAAGTGAAATTTGGTCTGTAGACAGTAGTTTTGTATAAGGCTGGAATGGGATCAAATCCCTTCCATTTTTTTTTTTTGCATCTTAGAACGATCCCCCATCGTTTCCTTATTTCAGAGAGAACATTATGAATGGAACAGGTGTGAGGAGACTGCTTGTCACAGGAACCCATGTTTTCTTATTAATGCTGTCTATTTCTGTTTTATGTTGGTTTGTGTCCCCATTAAATATTTATTTTCACTTCCTGCCCCAATGTCAACTTTGTTAAAAGAAAGAATGGTAAGGAGAAATATCCACAATGGCTCCATAGACAGCAATGACTAGAATTACAATTTGATATCATAATATTTTCAATAGTTTACTCTGAAAATACACTAAAGTTCCTTTTTAAAGCTTGACGCCAGGCAAGCAGCAAAATAAACAGATCAAATAATATATAAGGTATCTGATCTGTAGGGGAAATCATCTCTTCTATACACACTTAAGTATGATAAAACTTAGGGGGTTATTCAGAAAGCTAGCTGAAGAATCAGCCGTAGGTTCGGCTAATCCTTCGGCTAGCTTTGGTTGCAGGGAGCCCTTTGGTTCAATTGAACCGAAGGGCTGCTGTACGGGCTATTCACCTTAACCCATACAGCTCCTGAAGGCGGCCGAGCGGCTCAGTCAAGGCGAAGGCATATGCTTTGGCTTGACTGAGCCGAAGTGACAGCCGAATGGGGGCGAACGGCCAACTGACGGCCTCGCAAATGACATCTGGGTGGAGCCAGCCATGATGTCATGACTGGCTCTGCCCAGCTGTAATGACAGATCAGTGTCCCCAAATGACCTGGGGACACTGAAATGTCATTAAACAATGACAACTGGGCAGAGCCAGCTGTGATGTCACAGCTGGCTCCGCACAGTTGTTATTCATTGGCCGGGACCTGCTAGAGCTCTCTTGCAGGTGGGCGGAGCTAGCTGTCACTGCTGTCTCTGCCCAATTGTTTGCTTTTTAAATTATTTTTATCTATTTTATAAAATCTTTATTTGCTTTTTTAATGTATTATTTATTTACATTTTTAAACATTTTTTTTCTACTTTTTTCATTGATTTCCTTTTCTGCTTGGTACCGTGGAGGAGCCGAATGCCGCTCAGCTATTCACTCACTGCCGTTTGGCCACTATGTAAATAGGGGCGAACGGCAGCGAGTGAGCTGCTCCCGGAGCTTCAGCTCAGCTGATCCAGATGTTGGATTGGCTGAGTCAAAGTCCTTCTACACTTCGGCTCAGCCGAGCATGCAGAGCATGTTCGGCTGACCTAAGTGCAGCAGAAGCCAGCCGATGTACAGCTAATTTCAGCCGATGTACGGCTGAAATCATCCGTACAAGCCTGAAGTGAAAGCCGAACAGCGTTCGGCTCACTTCACTTCGGGTGGGTTATTCACTCGGCGGCTTTCGGCAGCTTTGTAAATAACCCTTTTAGTTTTGTCTTCTTCTTCCTCCAGTCAGTACAGAAAATATCCACTTTAGCCACTGCAAAGTCTGATTTGAGAAAACAGGACCAAAGTGATCATAGCAACCATTTAGTTTCCATGTTTTCTTTTTTTTAAAAAAGAAAATGAAAGACAAAGGGGTCTATTCACGAAGCTGCCGAAGGATCTAGCCGTAGCTTCGGCCGATCCTTCGGCTAGCTTCGGCCCCAGGATCCCTTCGGTTCGGTAGAACCGAAGGGGTGCTGTACGGGCTATTCACAATAGCCCGAACAGCTCCCGAACGTGGCCGAGCGGCTCAGTCGAGCCGAACGCATATGCATCGGATCAGCTGAGCTTTGCTGAAAGCCGAAGCTGGTCGAGCGGCCGGCCATTGGCCGGCCGACAGCCTGCTTCTGACAGCTGGGCGGAAGCTGCCGTGATCTTATGGCTGGCAGCGGCCACTCCCTGGCGCCCCGGGAGTCTCCTGCTCCCGGCCACCAAGGAGAGAAACACTGCTGTTTCTTTTTTTTTCTTTATCCTGACACGGAGCGATGTCAGAATAGAAAAAAATATATATATTTTCCCATTGAAATGCATTGGTACATTACTATTGGCTATTTCAATTTGCAATAGCCAATAGTAAACTAACATTGTACCCGCCCTCTGCTGCAGTTCTCCATCAGGTCCATCAGCAGAGGGCGGGTACAATGCTAGTTTACTATTGGCTATTGCAAATTGAAATAGCAAATAGGAATGTAGCAATGCATTTCAATGGGAATTTTTTTTTCTATTCTGACATCGCTCCGTGTCAGAATAAAGAAAAAAAAAGAAACAGCAGCGCCCGGGAGAGTTTTTTTTTCCTTTTTTTTTGACGGCAGCAGAGCCGCCAGACAATAGGAAACTATTGGGTGGAGCTAGATGTCACTGCTAGCTCTGCACAATCGTTTTCTATTTACTTTTTTAAAACTTTTAAAACTATTTTTCTGTTCTGCTCGGTCCCTCGGTCCCGCTCAGCGGCATTCGGCTATTCACTCACTGCTCAAATTCACTCACTGCTAAATTCAAGCAAGCCCTCCTAGCCATACCGGGGCTTTTCTGGACCACACCCAATGCATTATGAAAAGGGGTGGGCAAATCCCAGCCCTCTAGCTGTGTTAAAACTACAACTTCCATCATGCATCTGGCTCTGAGAGTCATGCCTATACAAGAGTCTTGCAGTGCATCATGGGACTTGCAGTTCCACCACATCTAGAGAGCTGGAGTTTACCCACCCATGAAGATCCTGTACAGTTTAGGAATGATGGCTGTACAGACCAGAACCAAGGCATGCCAGACCTCAGACCAGAACCAATGTTTGGCAAACCTCAGACCAGAACCATGGTTATATTATCCAAGGTTCCCTAATGGCAACATATGCACCTACTCTACCTTTATGTACTCACCAATGGATTATTTCACATTGGTCATTGGAAGAACAGAGTTACAGAAATAACTATTACTAATGATGACTGTATTCACATAATACTTAAGAATACATAAAGGCTGATAATAATAACAGCAACCATATGCTAAATAGGGCAAGTGGATCACCATTAGAATCCTGCTAAATGCCTCCAATGTACTCTAACCAGATGAGCTATCAGTAGTGCCGATATATACCCAGGCTCCCATGAGCAAATGAGGGAATAGGTAATAGGATATGGCAGATGCAGGATAGTCAACCAACCTTGCTGGTGGACCAATTACTTCCACCCAAGCAATGGAAGTAGTGTGGATGCTTGCCTACTTCACAACTGAAGGATGGAGAGAGCTGCTCCAACAGTGGCCAGTGGAGCAAGTCCTCAGTGAGTGCCTCCCCCAGTAGGACATTGTGCTGCCTACACAGTGGGTAGCAGGTCAGACCATGCAATTGCGGGCACTTGGGAACCTGCCCCTTATGTTTACATTCTGCGCTGGGCACCACTAAAATTTGGCACCCGTTGCAACTGAATAGCTACATTGCAAAATGTATGCATAGTTACTTCTAATTATATACATGATTGTTAACTGTATTTTTTAATGTATTATCTATTTATGAATATTAGTAATAATGTAAAAGCAAGTTTATATTGTAATGTTAATTACCTTGCTATTGCAGGGTCAGAAACTACTATCTGAGAATCATCTAGAGACATGCAGGGCACTAAGATAGAGCTGAGCTCTACACTGTAATTATGCAGTATACAGCATCAATTGGGTTTAATATATTGTATTTTGTATAATCATATCCATTAAATTAAATGTGCATAATTTTTAAAACAGTGAAACATATTTATACAAGAAATAATGTTTTCCATAACTGAATATTACATATTCAATTTGAATCCTATATAAAGTAGAAAGTCTTAGTTCATTTAAAAAAATAATAATTATATATATAATTTATATTTTTGTAAAGTGGTTTTAACCTGGATCTGAATAGTAGGTGCCTCATCTCTTCAGGGAAGCCTATCCCACTCAACCATCATGTTTGCAAACAATTCATCCCCACACAGCTACCTCCTAATGTATCACTTCCCCCTCCCTTCCCCCTACCAAGACAGATGACCACCAGGGTCATCTGTCTTGGTGGACATAGGTGTTTCCTGATTTACTCAAGATTTTATCTTATATAGTTCCGCATGAGAAAATCACAGGTATGTTCTAGACTTTGGGGACACTATCATTATGATAAAAGATTCCTTTTATGAAGAAGGAGCTCCTTGAAAAGGGGGAGATGGAGGGGATGAGTGTCAACCTCCTGTGTATGCCTAACTTGCTCTTTTGGAGCGGTGGTGTGTAGCAGAATGCATCTTTGTGCTGTCCTTGACCTCATAAGCAAATTATTATTCCTCACAAATTTCCTGCATTTTTCTACTGCAAGATGAGTAGAAAAATGTTGCTCTTACCCCATTTAACGAAATCAGAGTCTTAAAGTAACTGATGATTTGAAGAAGATATGGTGGAATGGATTTCATTTAATCTAGCTGTCTGATGGGGTAATAGAGAAATAGCAGATTGTGTAGGAATTCTGAATATATTTTTGTATAATGTTTACGTAATACCCGCATAAACACCTTTTCAATATTATTTTATACAATATGACAAATAAGAGGTGTATTAAACAATGTTCCTTCACTGATCTGAAAAGTCCCACTGGAGTATGTGCATACATTTGTTATAGTACTATTTTGTCTAATATGACATCCTTTAGCCCCAGTTCAGTGATTAAGGATCTGTGTCATTGTAGCTATACTACATTGCTTACAGAATCACGTAAACAGCAAGTGATAGGTGAACAGGCAGTGCCATGTGGTTTCTTAATCAACTTTATCTAGTTATTTTTAAGGGATATATTAAACCTTATATCTGTTTATAAATACAGATACACAAAATTCACCAAACATAACACAGTGTATAGTTTTATTGTGGTCTGTTTTCCTGGTCATGTACTATGTACAGTATATGGATTCTATCCACAAATAATTAGATGCCATCATGAAAGCAGCCACAATCTGGTCCCTATACATAATTCTTGACATACTTTGACTGTACAGATGATTATAGATGAACCATTGTTTCATCTGTGATCTATGGTATAGTGGCTCAAATACTGCACAGCTGCATATGAAACTTTGTAACTTAAAATTCCTGTGTATTAATGGTAGTAGGTAGAATTTTTACAACTATTTACAAAATTAAATGACTTTAATATTCAGCAGTTTTTGCACTTTTAGTTTTACATGCTAATTTAACTGGCTGCTTAGATATAACCTTTACTGTGAAATTTAATATAACTGTACTAACTGAAGTGTAAGCTTTTTGCCAATAGTTCAATTTGCTTTTATGCTTGATGCCCTTCCAGTGTTTGTTGATTCTTCTGCAGATGGTCATGAAGTAATTTACTTATTTTTTATGTAAGACTCGCTCGCAGAATTTAATTTCTTGCTTCATACTGTGCACTAGATTAGACAGAATTTGTTTTACTGCTTCAACAATAAAAAGCCACTGTTTTGGTACAAAGCTGAATCAAAAATGTATTTCCATTATTATAATAAACAAGACAGATAGCTCATTATTTGTACAAAATTATTTTAAAATAAAATCTATCATGATTGTTTAATGCAAACAGTTGCTATTTTTTTCTTAGTAATCCTATTGACCTTAATCATGGCCTTACATATCACGTTGTAAGAAAGTTCTTTGTTTTTTATTATTTTTAATAACTATATTTCTAGTCTTTTATTTCATGGCTTCTGATAGTCTTTCTTTTTTCAGCCCTTAATAAATCTCTTTGAAATCTCATAACATGGGTGATGTGCTAAAGTGACAGGATGAATCCAATGAAACCACAGAAAGCTTAGGTCCAGGGAGCTCTGCAGACCCTTGGATGGCTCATAGAACACCATTAAAATTGTTTTAGTGCAGCTATACATCAGGCCCTGATGTGGCACATTGATTGGGGAGCACACTTTCTTTTAAAGGCAATATGTATCTCTACAATCAGGGACTACAACTCTGTAAATCTTGTGAAACACATAAAATAGGTAATGATCTTAGCTTTTAAGTTACAGCAATATGTAAACATGCAATTAAAGGGTCTTTTCTTTCTCATTGCCATGAACATCCTGATGACTTTGTTGTTACTTTTAGGTATTAAGATGTTTGACACTTCCATGACTCTTGACATGTAATCAGTTTATTATGCTGCAGGTTTTGCAGTGTATTTTGTGACATAAGCCATTCAGTAAAGCAGAATGAAAAGCAAAGCAATGATGACATTTACAGTGCAGCAACCAGAACCAACCAGATTTCAGTATCTGTGCATTACTGTAATGTGCTGTTTGCCTTATCGAAGAAAGCTGTCTGTATGCAAGAAACTTAAGTCAGATTGTGCATGTGTGCTGTGGTCACTACCTTTTGACTACTACTATTAGTATTATTATTAGTAGCAGTACATCTGTTTGACTAGCATGATACCATACATGAGTTTATTTAAAATAAACAGATACCCACAACTCCATAACTCATTTGGGGGAGAAAAGTGGAAAAAGCCATCCAGGATGATCAACGTTTCCCCTCAAGAACATGGGCTGAGATCACAGTGTGGTTATCCTTATTGCTATTGGTGTTTGTAAGGTTAGGCAATGATAATCTATTTCTACAGATTCCTCAAGCTTGATACTTTTTAATAGTGTAAGCATAAGCTGTAAATGGGTCATTGTGGAAATACAGGATATCAAATATAGCATGCTGGAATTTATCTGATGTGAGAGATGTGAACTTGGAAAGGGCTCTTCTGACTAAAACATCACTTACAACATGTGATGCTTTCTATAATATTATACGGCTGACCTGATAAAAAGAAAGACCACCATGTCCATTAACCATGCTTTCAAAATAAATAAAAACAAGTAAAAATGGCTAAATGGAAAGTATGATTCTTCAGGGAATGCTGCATTTTGTATTGCTGAAAGATTTCTTTTGTTTACTTTGTCTCCAAATGTTCTCCTCACTCCATGACATGAGTTTTAAACCACTAGACACATGAATGATACATGATTGCAGGCTTTTGTATTTGTTTAAAGTTTATTCTCTAGCTAGACTCTGTCTGATGACACCTTTAAAACAGGCCAGGTGTTTCAACTGGCCTGGACTATCAAACAGGTCGGGGAAGGGAGCTATTAAAAAAGGCAGTTGCATATGGGACATGGCTACTTATAATGTATCAAGCTAATTAATAAAGGTTTCTTCAATGTATACCATTTTGCAGTATTATGAGCCCTGTGGGTTACCCGGATTTTAGGTTTAGTAGTCCTTGTATACCATACTTTATATAAGAAAACCCAAGTTGGCCCGATAGTACAGCAAAATAATAGATGATGTTTACTGCTCAAAAATTGATACTTGTCAAGTCAGTATACTGTTGGAATATAGTTTCTGAATGCATTGTTCTAAAACAAATAATATTGTTAGAATGCCAGTAATGAACATTACGGATGACAATACCTTCAATTAAGCTTTAAATCATCTCAAAGGAGACATTTACAATATTAAAATACTTATAATAAGGATGTACCACAGTGAAACCCAATTTTCCAGAGCAACTGTGCATACAATCAGTTACTCACCAGGCTCAGTTTGTCTTGGAGAAGAAAATCTCTGGATTGTAGAAACTCTAATGAGGAATGAATGTATTGAGAATCAATGGTTATATTTTCTAAGTGTAAAATCCTGATGTGTGTCACCATGCTATTAAAAGAGACTGCACTTGAAGAGGCACAATTATATTTTCTCACTAATCTAATGAAGAAAAAGATGAAAAGAGACCAAGCAAATACATGTACATTGTTAAGGACTTTTCAAACTTTAAGCTATGCCATTATTTTTTTTAGGAAGTTGATGAAAAAATAAAGTGTTTTTTTTATTAATGGCATTCCATGATCCATAACCATGCTATACAAAGTGCCTGTTTATATATCACTGCTTGAATACACATGTATAAATAAATTAGTATATTATTACAGCTATACACTTATAATGAAAATGTATTTAGACTAAATGTTCCTACACCTTATTTATTGTGCTCTTAGCACCATTATTTCATGTTTTCCATTTGTGGGTATATATCACTGACAATCGTAATTGTAGTATTGTATTTTCTGCTCTTATCTACAAGTATGTAGTACTATGTTGCCTTATTTCAGTTCACATGTCTGCTCTTAATGGGGTTGCATGCAGCCCCAAAAGAATGAGTTCATTAGTGTCCCTATAAAAGTAAGGTGTGGGAGTAATGTTAGCAAAAAATAGAGATTTGTTAAGCGCACTACTGATGTGTGATGTTAGGACGATTGGTGGACACTGACAATGGAGGTGATGTGCGTACGAGCTCATACAACAGGCAGAGGTGTCCTGTATAGTACCATGAGAAAAGAAGCAAAGAAGAGCACTACAACCTAACAACTGTAGGTACAAGAACGTGATTCTGTGATGGTCAACAGTTCTGAGGAGATTTGACAGTCCAAATGATAAAATGCAAAACAAAACATCAACCTAGTGCAACTTAGCACCCTCTTATAGAACCGATCCCACTCTCAAAACAGTTTTTTCACTCACACGCCACCAGATCTTTAGCCACACCCAGCTGTCACTTTCAAAAAGTATTTATTTGCCTGCAATTTTTCACTACAGTTTTTCGGGTTGAGAAAGAGGTGTTCTGCCTCGAAATGCACAGCCTTACCACAGGATCCTCAGTACCTCTTGCAAGGGCATGTTTCTCCTTCTCTTGCCCTCTGGGCACTTTCATTAATACATTCATCACTGAGCCACGGCACTGTCTTCCACAGCGTACAACTTTTCTCATACACACAGCCGCCCAGGCTCTTCTGGGTCAGCTCGCCACGCTGCTGTCATTTCTCCCATACATCTGATCAGTACGCGTCACCCTCTCTCTGACCCTACAAGCCTACGAGCTCTGCCGCTGCGTTGCCCCACAAGCTCCGCCGGCCGGCTCTTAACGTTTTCTATTCTTCAGTTAGTATCCTAACTGCATTGGTGGCCACCATACACTGTCTTCATTCTGACAGCATCACAGCTAATCACGCCAATTAAAGAATCACCTATACCCATCCAATTTGCTTGCCACCAGCAAGAATTGCTTTGCATGACACAATACAGGACTACCAGCAGTCTTCACGAAAACGTTGTCCACCGTATATTCAACAGGATATCCACCATCAAGTGAGCGCCATTCTTTTTATCATTTGGACTGTTACATTTTATCAGAACTGTTGACCATCACAGAATCACGTTCTTGTATCGACAGTTGTGTTAGTGTGTTGTGTGTAGCGCTCTTCTTTGCTTCTTTTCTTGTGGGTAATGTTGACAATGAATCTCATGTAAAAATTGCTAAGGCCACTTCACTGGGAATTCAAACCCCAATTAGGAAGCTTAGAATGATTGACCTCATGTCATGCCTCTGAAAATATAAGAAACATGTGATAAAAAATGGCATTGCAGGTGGCAACTTTGGCTTCCCTGCCTCTATTACCTAAGTAGTATGCACTGGTGGCATTGCAGCACCAATAGTAGAGTTGGTAGAGTTATTGTAGTTAAAACTGGTATATCTAAGATGACTTCAAGCATCATTCCTCTGCTTCTTCTATTTATATCATGGTTTTGTTTAGAAGATTCATTAATAAGAGCAGGACACCATATTGTATTAAATAAAAAAATAAAACATACTGCCTGAAAACACAATCTTGCATAAAAAGGACACCATACACACTTTAGCCTGGCAATATGTGCATAAACAGCAAATATGATTTTTTCCCAGGCAATAAAAGTTATATACACTTTCCTTCCCCATCCTCAGTATCTTTACTGTCACTCACCCATTTTAATAAAACTAAAACAAGGGAAGGGTAAAGAAGAACATAACTATGTGCTGCAGTTCATGAACATAAACAGTCTATTCATTACAAAAGCACCCCAGACTTTACATAATGCCTACCATCACTATGATGGGTTTGATTACCAATGTGGCAATAAAGAACAGATCTGTCAGTTGGAGGCACTATTTTACAGGAAAATTATGAAAAGCTCTCTGCACGCAGGTCTGACCCTTTTCTCTTTAATGGAGCAGAAGAAAGGAAAAAAAGTACTGCACATGCACTGTTGCCACCATCATGCTAGTATTACAGTGGCTCATGTTACTTAGGTGATAAATTTAAAGGTGGGCAAATATTTAACTTCTTGTCATTCTTGAGTGGCCAGCCCAACTTGCTTAAAACTAATCAATCTTTTTAAAATCACATTACATTTTTATTCATGAAAAATCTGCAGCAACCTAAGTATACAAGTCGATAATAATTTGTAATACCCTGACTCTTATTAGCTGATTAAAGCTGAAATCTTTTCCTGTGGGATACTGTACACTATTATCCCTTGTTTGGTTAAAGTCATGAGGCC
Source organism: Nanorana parkeri (assembly GCF_000935625.1). Lineage (NCBI taxonomy): Eukaryota > Metazoa > Chordata > Amphibia > Anura > Dicroglossidae > Nanorana > Nanorana parkeri. The sequence continues at coordinate 690,117 of NW_017306895.1, forward strand.
TCTTAATTCTGGTAGGTAAATGTGAATTACCTTGTATTTTAAAAGTTAAAATTGAATAAGATCAGATGTACCACAGAACCCTTTTTTAAATATATAAAGGTAGGTGAGTTATATTACATTATTCCAATATCTTTCCATGTTTTGTGCAAAATGCCTTACAGCCATTCTAGTTTAAATTCATACCCATATTAATGATTCTGCTTTAGCTCTTCAGGGAGAGGCGAATATAAAAGACATACACTGCCACTTGTAAACTGAGCATGGTGTAAGCTTCAAAGAACACTTGCTTAAAAACACTTGCTTCTTGCCTCGTAGCCCACGTTAAATAGTCGTTGTTTTAGATGTTCACATTTAGAAATAACATTGTAATGTTCCCTGTGAAACCTCCCAGAACGATCAAGCCATCATAAGAAATGTAACTGCACAGCGTCAGCATGTGAAAAGTAATATTCACCATGTATTTACTATGAAATGTCAGGACTCTCCTGACAATGTTTCATCTGGTCTCATTAAAAACTAAAACTGCCCTAGGTATAACTATGAAGCCTCTCTGATTAGGAAACCAGATAGATGTTAAGGCAAAGTAAACACGTTATTAATGTGTTGGGGTGTTATGTAACCCCACCTACATTAAATGTTGTGTTTGCTGTATATCCTAGGAGAAGCTGTTCATAATGCTATGAAACCAGTAAACTGGCAATGTTTAATAGAATAGTGAAAAAGAAAGATGTAATAGAAAGCATGGTTTTTACAATGCTACTACAGGTCTTTATAAAGAGACTAATTCTGACTCTGCAAATTTGTGATGTCAACCCGCTTTGAATTGCAAATATGGCCAGACAGAACAAAGCTATCTACCACCAACAGTTTCTGTTAAAACTATCAAACAATTGAAACTTTTGGTGTTAGTTTGCTTCAATGCATTTCCTTATTCTAGTTATTAAAATTTGGTTGAAAGTAATTAAAATTGACAGAAATATAGAAATAAATTAATGATCATCTTACTGAAACACTAGATCCCGGTGTTGGTACATGTCCACAGATTATATTTGTGTTTAGTATTAACTCAAGTTGACTACTCTTCTAAACAAGGGCAATGCCACATAAAGAAAAACCATACACGAAACACCCTCTAAAATGTTTGACAGCACAATAAAACTAAATATGAAATGCTTTATTGTTTGAAAGTTGCCAATATTATTTTTCTGCAAATACTGTCGGGGGGGGGGGGGTCTTGGGGGGGGGGGTAAAAGGGTGAAAACATTGAAATCAGGTTGTACTCATTTATATAAAGGACCTTAATATTTCAAAGGCTTAGCATAATTTTACAATCCTTTGATGACATTTTCTGCTCCATGGCCTAGACAGAGAAAGGTGCTAGTTTGTTTTTTTAGTATTATTCTTATTTTTGTTGTGCATGACCCATTGGGAAGCTCTTCCTTTGTGTTAAGGAAATTTCTCAATTTACCCTCACCCTTAGTTCTGGTGACAATTCAAAAATTAACGATTTCCCTTCTGTCTTAGTAAAAACAGTCAAAAGGACAAATATCAGACTAAGGAGAGGCCATGCACAGACTACAGGTATACCTTGGAAATTAAGCATTGTTTGTAAAACTTGAGGACTGCGTTTTATTATACAGTACTATAGAAGCAGGAATGCATAGGTAATTTTTATTTTGGAAAGGTGATGTAAAGGTGAACTAACCCTTTAAAATTAACCCTTTACACTAACACTTTGACTTCAACACCTCAAACCCTAACACTTAACTGTGACCATCTAAAGCTAGGCATGAAGCTTTACCTCAACCTAACCCTTAAGACAGTCAATAACACTACAACCCATCCCCCCCCCCACACACACAGACTTACCTTATCAGGAACCAAAACTATTGCCAAAACATTTGTGAGCTCTCACAAAGACAGGAACCCAGCACTGCATATAACTAATACATTTATATACAGGTCTATTCAGAAAAGGGTGAAGAGTTGGGAAAAGGCAGGAGAAGTGAAAAATCTAGGCCAAAATAGCTGATTTGGAAACATTCTCCAATTCAGCTCACTTTCCAGTTTAGCTATGTTGTCCTAGATTGTTCACTTCTCCTGCCTTCTCCAAACTCGTCACCCTTTTGTGAATAACCCTTATAGTGTATAGCGCCTGAAAACGAATTTTGCCTATAGTTAAAACGTTCAAACAGGTAACTTGCACCATGCAAAAAAAAGGCAAAGAACAAGCAGGCTGGGCAATACTGGGAGAAAAAGATATAGCCATTCAAATTGTATCTAAAGTATAAACTGATATTTTGAATCACATGGCTGTTATTAGAGTATGTCTTGGCTACAAAACACACTCATAATATACTGTATAGTGGAAAATACACTGTGAAACTAGGCTGTGAAAAATTGTCCTATAAGTGCAACACTTTCCAACTGAAACCTTCACAATAAAGTATGGTGTGGGTGCAGAGCTTATTATTCAAAGTTGAAATCAGTTACATGATTTTTTTCACTCAATTAATGATACATACCTAGCACAATTAAGTTCAAAGAGTGTTTGAAGAATGCTGTTTCGCTGGTAGGAAATTCAGAGCTGCATGATAAGCAAGTATGGTTTAGTTATGTATTCATGATATAGATCTCCTCACTTTTTAACCAATAGAATTTTATTAAGAATGTAACTTTAAACCTCATCATAACAACGTAGGCGCCCACACACCCAGCTACAGATACCACAGATACCGGCACACTTCACTCCTCTAGTCCATACATTGTGAAGGTGTGTAACTGTGGCTTGCATACACATGATTTTAAGCCCAAAGAATCCTCTGTGTAAATTGAATTTCATATACTGTAGATTTATCCATGGCCATAGCAGACAACACAGCTGCCATGGGGCCAGGGTTTGAGAATAGACCCCAGTAGGGAAGTTGTTGAGAAAATAAATGCATAAAATCAGTGTACATGTCAGTAAACCTAAACCTCTGAAGTCTCCATTCTAGAAAAGCTCACTGTCAGATGCACATGAGAGTCTTTGGGGTCATGTTGTTGCTAGTCACAGATTCTTTACCCCATCGATGAGAAGATTTTATGACTTGAGAACTTCTGGTCATCCTGGCCAGCTCTCTGATATTAACCCTATATGTCTAATGCTGTCTTCCCAAAGCTAATATGTATATCCTAAGCAAAAAAAAGTAATTTGAGGTTTGTAATTCTGTAAAACAAACCACAGTTTGAATTATTGTTATAGAGCAATTGTGCGTGGGAGCCTAACAGCTATGATGATATATAGATATAT
>NW_017306895.1:693446-753418 GCF_000935625.1 Nanorana parkeri
AGGGTCCTAATCATAGGGTAATAAGGACATATAGGTGTTGTAATACTAATAATCGGTTTTACAAGCGTCGTTCCAGTTTCCGAAAGAAAGAGGGGGGAGGGGGGAATCTGGTCTCCAGTGTTAGTCTATACATGTAAACTTAGTTACCTGTATAGATAGTGTGTCGGGGTTGTCCCAGTGTCGTGGATAATGGCATAGCCGCATTATATGGGTGCAAGCTGTGGGAGCATAAAGTTATGCCTGTGATGAGTAAAATAACCAAAGCGCTCTAGTTTGTAATTGATAGTTGATCCTGGAGGCGGCACGTAGAGAACTCAAAGGGTGCAAGCAGACTTTCCCTTTCGGAGGGGGAGAAAGAGAAAGTGATAAATGGCATCCATGTATCGTAGAATCTGGTTACCCCTCTCTTGTTCTGTAAGTTTAAAGTAGCGTCCAGCCTGTCTAAATAAAATAGATCCCTCAGGTCATCTCGGAGTCTTTTTAGCGTGGGAGGGAGGGGAGATAGCCACTCTCTTAGAATACACCTCCTAGCCACCAGTAAAGAAATGCTTAGCCACTGTTTTACTGAGCGACGACAGGTGATTGGGGCATTTGTGGATGTGTCCCTTGGCCGGTCACCGAGTTGACAAAGCTTGCAACCTTGCCCCAAAAGGACTGGATCTGTGGGCATTCCCATAGACAGTGGAATAAGGAAGACTCTCCAGGTATCTACAAGGTTCAACACTTTTGCCATCTGAAACAAAGTCGCGGGAGGAGTTTTGGTGCAATCCGACTGTGTATGGGTCGGTCCCGACCTATCTTCGCTCAACACCATTACTGAATTGAAATCTCCTCCCAAGAGTTTGTGTGGGTTTCCGTCTTGTAGGATCCAAGTGGTAATCTCCTGAAAATAGGTGCATTGGGGAAGTACAGATTATATAGAGAAATGGTTTTGTCTTGCAATTTGACCGTCACCCGTAGTTTACGGCCGTCAGGGTCCGTCTCGGTGTGTAGTATAGAGTAGTCAAGGGATTTGTGGAATAAGAAGGTAGGCTAGGGTGAACCGAACCTTCCGATTGTATAGAAGGGAGCAAGGTTTGGCAAACGCCTTCCTTTTTCTTGTGACCTCAGCCGAGTAATCGGCAAAGATGAGGAGGCGATGATCATCAAGGTGGAGGCCTTTTTTGGCTCGAAAGGCTTGAAGGACCGCCAGGCGATCGTTGTAATCTAGGAAGCGCACTATGATCGGACGAGGCGATTTGCGGTCAGGAGTCAGAGGGCCTACCCGATGTGCACGCTCAACCCTGCATGGGGTAGGGAGACCCAGCAAGTCCGGGATATTGTGCTCGCAAATGGTCGACAACCTGGATGAGTGGTAGGATTCCGGGAGGCCGATGATCCGTAAGTTGTTGCGTCGGGATCGGTTTTCTAGGTCCTCAACACGGTCCATCAGGTGTTGAATATGGCGATGGGCAGCGTTGATTTGAGAGGAGGATGCTTCCGTTCCCTCTTCCAAGAGAACAATGCGGTTTTCCGTTTTGGTTATCCTCTGGGCCTGGCCTAGTAGTTCCTGTCGGAAGGCTTGTATGCCTTTTGAGACCGCCTTATGGACAATGTCCTGTATAGTAGACTTGGGGAGTTTCGCTACCTCTGCCGCAATCCGGCCGTGCTCAGACAGCGCCGGCATGTCATCGTCCGAGGAAGCACTGATGTCTGGTCTTTCAGAGGCAGCGGCCATCTTGGAGGTCTGTGAGCGTTTGCCGCGGGTAGGGGTGGCTTTGCCACGGGATGTATAGCGGCGCTTCGACATAAATTTCTCCATACGGGTGTTGAGGTTGTACCTCAGAGTTGAACCGGGAGTGTGCAGGCTCGTTAGAGTAGGTTTTAATATCGATTATGGCCCTGGCCGCGCGCGAGCTCTTTCCTCTGCTTCTGCTACATCAGGCGCCGGAACCGGAAGTCGAGAGTTTTTTTTTCTTTTTTTTTTTTGACAGCAGCAGAGCCGCCGGACAATAGGAAACTATTGGGCGGAGCTAGCTCTCATTGCTAGCTCTGCATAATCGTTTTCTATTTACTTTTTTAACTTTTTAAACTCTTTTTATGTTCTGCTCAGTACATCTGAGGGACCAAGCAGAACAGCCGAGCCGAATGCGCTCGGCGGCATTCGGCTATTCACTCACTGCTGTTCAGGATCTTTAAGAATAGCCCGAACAGCAGTGAGTAGCCTGCCGGATGTTCGGCTCAGCCGATCCAGATGTTGGATTGGCTGAGTCAAACTCCTTCTGCACTTCGGGTCGGCCAAACATGCTGAGCATGTTCGGCCGACCCGAAGCCACACGAAGCAAGCCGATGTACGGCTCATTTCAGCCGATGTATGGCTGAAATTAGCCGTACCAGCCTGAAGTGAATAGCCGAACAGTGTTCGGCTCACTTCACTTCAGATCGGTCATTCACTTGGCTGCCCTCGGCAGCTTCGTGAATAGACCCCATAGTCTTCCTCACTCCCAATTCTTGCCTGTCTGGAGCTTCTTACCTGCCTTGCCTGTTATATAACTGATCCTGCGACTACTAGCTCTAGTAGTAGAGTATGCCTGTCTGTTAGTTATCCCTGCTTACCACTTTGGCTCAGATGCTCAGCTCTCATTAACCCCAGAAATGACTTTGGCTACTTACTTTGACTACTCCACAGTCCATCTTTCCTTTACTGGGGAACAGTCTCCTGTAATGGTTCAATAATCAAATGCCAGCAATGCACATAAAGCATCCCATGCCTATGATCATCAGTTCTTCACAGAGACCAGGCACTTACAAATGTATTATTGACAGTCTGAAAAATGGTGTGTGAGTGCTTGCATGTCACCTCTGGCAGCCCTGCTGTCCAAGGTTTATGGCCTATTATTCACTACACAGAAATCTGACCCTGACTGCTTCTAAAAATTACAAAAGCAGTGCAGCTATTTAACATTTTGTCCTGCTTTTATAAACAAATGTCAAAAAGTGATACCAGAGCAGCATATACGTAATGCAAGGTAAAATGTCCATAACTGAAGCCCTTTTCAGTGCAACTGCTTGAAGAAGGCACACAAAAAATACTTCTAGTAACATTACAAGTAACATTACAACAAGTATTGTATTTTGTTGTTGGGTTCTTTTACACCTCCAATGTCCCACCTCCTATGTGGGCATTAAGGGGTATACTGTGTGTGCAAATAACCACATTGATGAAAAGTATACTTCTGCTAGACAGTACTGCATTTTCATTATTTTATAAAAAATTGCACAAAGCTAAAAACAATTATCCCCATATCCTAGGAAAATTCTCAGGTGCTAACAGTAGAGAATGAATGAGGTGTGAAAAGTGAATGCAGTAGGATATGTTTTTACAACATCTATCTATGTGCTATGAGTATGCCTGCTCTTTTGTCATACCCTCCCGTGTAAAAGACACAAAACACATATTTCATCAGTTAGCACATAATTAGCTATGGACCCCACAGTCATAGGTTTGATATACTATTATGTGCCTCTCCTTTGGTCATTTCAGCACAGGAAAACCCTCTAATGTCATAACAAATTGCCAGCAGAAAAGAAACAAGTGCAACAGAGCTATTAAATGAACAGTGTGTTAAAAAAAAAGAACAAAATGTAATTTTAAAATCTAGATTGCAGACACTATTTTATCACTTTGGGGAAAAGCCTGTGACTATTAAAAACATATTAATGCAGTAGAACTAAAAGTGTAATTTTAGTCAATGATTGTTATTGGATGGAAAAAGAGTTGAGTTTTTCAGTCTTGTCTCTCTTTGATCTTGCTGGGGAAATTTCCTGTCACTTTCCATCACATTGACAGTTGTCACCTGGACAGGATGTGAATGAAAATCTCATCATAAAGAGCAGAGACAACAATGCTAACCCTATACAATCTATATGGAACTATTAAAAATATATATTTGTTATCTATTAAAGCTTGAAATAACTATCCTCATAGTGCCTATTTGTGTTTTAAAAATAGAAAGTACTCCTGTCCCTTTAAAATGTATGCTAAATATGCCTGCAGTGTGGGGAAAGGCATTTTGTGCTTGGTTTTTGAATGCCAGTGTAGCCATCTATGGGAGTAGTACTCCTCCTAGTGGCAAATATAATTAATGCAGCTGCTTCTTATTCTTCAACAGATCTCTGCTGGGTTATATGTTACTGTAGCTGCAAGCAATGGATATGATTCATTCTTCAACACAGATTAAAAGGACTAGAGTATATTTAATTGTAATATATATTATTCTCACAGGAAGTCATCTTGCTTTGTGTTATACTGTGCAATCTGCAAATAAAAACACAGATGTGCAAGGATGATGGAAATAAACTTTAAAGCATATTTTTAATATTGCATTATGATAGTGGATGCAGCAATATGGCTCTGGGTATCTGGGTATTATGTTCAAATTGTTATGCTACTGTGTGCATGTTTTCACTTTGTTTTGTTTTTTCCCCGTTGTACCCAGTAATACATTTTAAATAATGTTGTGGACATATTTAATGGACATGGCCAAGGCTGAAATCTTATTGTTTATATAAATTTGCTTTGTACATTGCAGTTATCATTTTCTTCTTCATATTCTTTCTATTACTGTTATTATTATTATTTTATTTTTAGTAGTAGTAGTAGCAGCAGTAGTAGATGTTGGAGCAATAGTAATGTTTTTATTTCGCATTAGTATTACTAAGCCATTTTATTTGGATTTTTTAAATTTTTTGCTTATAATTTATTATTAGAAATAATCTCACAGTCAATCCCACAGTCAAAGATAATTAAAGCTGAACAGCAGAGAAATATTTAGGTCCACATGTAAAATACAAAAATGAGAACTGTTTTTTTTCCTGTCAAAAGAGTTTTCTTTCGCTCATACAGTCCTGAGATTTACAGATCTCTGTGTCACAGCAAACCCCTATTTTCTAGGGTAGTATACCTTTTTTCAGTTAAACTGTATGTGAAGGCATTTTTTAAAATCATTTCTATAGTGTTAAAGGGTTAGAACACCCTTGTCAAGTTTTTGTTGCTGTCTTTCTCCCACTGGGTACTTTACCCTATCTATTTGTCCAAGTGACCTTTGTCTATAAGACAGAAAGTAAGAAGAATCCAAAAATGTTAAGTTGCCACCAGAGCAGGAAAGGGAAATATCCTCCAGCAAGGACACCTTTTCCTGTGACAACTCAAGGTAGGAATTCTTTTCACTTTGGAGAGATTCCCCTTTTGCATTTCTAGGACCTAAAGTAAAGAAAAATCATCCCAATGGGCACATGCAGCAAACAAATATGTTGATACGAGTTTGAATCTTTCTCCATTTACTTTATCTAAAAAATGAAAAAGATTTGAATTTAAGTAACACTAATGGATCCTAATTGATTGGATTGGACAGTAAAATGAATAGCAGCACACTTTTGAGCACTGTCTCGTCTCATATCAGAATGTTCCTTTTCTTTATTATCACATGAACACTGCAGCATAACTGACTGGCTTCCTTTGCTGCTGCTCTCTCTTCTAATCTGGGCTCTGCTTTACATGGAATTACAAGAGACTGAATCAAAGTTACACTGAGGTACTTAAAGCTTTTATTGTAAGATTTATTATCAAATACAGAGCTGCCTCAACATTTTTCTTTTATATCTGCCTGGAGTTCAGCTTTACATCAAGCACTCATTCAGTATGAAGCATAAACAAGATGCACCTGTATTAATTATTAATAAAAGGACCACATATTTTTTAAATAAAACTAATAGGTAGCATCGGTAGAGGAAACTAACAGAAAGAGCTCTAAAATTATTTTCAGTTGGGATCTGCAAAATGTGCCATCACCATAACATGCAAAGCTCTGGTTATGCTCCATTTGGGTTTTTTCAACCTTGACACAAACCAGCAACAGGCACAGGGAATCATGAACATAGAGGAACCACAACTAACTTGGGAGCATGGCAGGTGCCCACTGGCCAAGCCTTTCTTGCTCCTGCATCAGCAGTCACAAACACATAAAAGTGTAATTACACTCTACAAGTGTCATTGAAAAGTTTATAATAGCACACAGGTACACATTGTCCTGCCATGGATCTGCCTCACTTAGCCCAACAATTGGCCCAGTCATAGAGATATGTAGATCAGAGCTTGAGGTGTGTGACCGGATTTTTTCTCTGAGTGACTACAGAGGAACCACAGTGTAATGTTCTTTATAGCTATACTTAATGTAATGCAAAATAGCCAAACAGCAAATCATGTGGTGAAAAGTCAATATAGAAAGCATTCATATATGGACAATAAGTTGTTATTCAACTAACCATTGCTATATGCAAAATGGATGAACTTTGTATGTGTCTTTGCCTGTGGAATGATTGTTGGTGCTAGATGTGGTGGTTGTGCCATCTCAGAGACTGCAGACCTCCTGACATTTTCGAAGTTTACAGAGAATAGTGTGAAAACAAAAAACTGGAATGAGCTTGCTGCAGAGGTCAGAAGAATAGCTAGACTTGTACAAGCTGACAAGCTGATTGCACAACTACTCAAATGTTCACCTTTTAGTATACAGAAGGGCATATTTGACTGCACATCATGTCAGACATTGAAGATGTTGAGCTATGGTCACAGACCTAAGAACAAATTATGGTTGCATTTGTGCCAGATAAGAAGTCAGGATGAGGACTAATGCATGATTAAATGAAAATTGAATCTTGCTTGCACATGATCAAGTGATGGAAGTTAGTAGAGCTTCATCTAATTCACAAAACTATGAGGAAACTTCCCCTGCAAAGTGCAAGTTCCTTTGCAAAGTGAGCAGCCTAATTCCCTGTAGTAAATCAACCCCATTATCCCAAGTTGTCGCCATAAACATGATAATGACTTTGGTGTGTTTCAATGGCCTGTACACTCCTCAGATCGAAATCCAGTAAAGCAACATCAAAACAAATGCTAGGTTTGCTGAATGAATGGGTAGACAATAAATCTGATGATTAAATAAACATGGGCCAAAATAACAGAGAACATTAATCCATGTTAGTACACATAAGGTTATAAAAACTGTGCAATGTACAAAATACTTACAAAAGAGTTAACAATAGTTGCTGTATTTGACTGTTTTAATGAAAGAAGGTTAACAGGATGACTTGGGCTTAGGCGCTTCTAGACTTTTTTGTCAATGCCTATGGGGAGTTTAGGGTGATTTTGTGATCCTCAGTTTCATCACTGCAATCTTTTTTGACAGCAGCATTGGATTTTCTAGGTATGCATCACACACTTCAGAAAGTATTCATCTGTGTGCATATACTGTGTATATATACAAAGTTTTAGTCTTTGAACACAAATATCATGTTACAATATTTTATCACAATTATTCTTTGTAAATATGCTCATAGGCTCATTCCAGGTTTCCATCACTGCAATCATATTTCTATTTAACATGATTGGAGATGAAATTTAAGATGTTTGCTCGATTTAGAACTTTACTTTTTAAACTTCTTAACTTTTCACTTACTTAGTCTGTCATGCACTTTACTAAGATTTTAGTTGCAATCATACATATTACCATACATAATTTACTTTAGGAGTGACTGCTTTCAGCTTTAGACCACAATTTATGCATGCATTAAATAATTCCAGATCACTTAGTTCTGCATTTTTTTAAAACTTGTAATGCAAATAAGAATACTACAATTAAGAGCAATGAGCATCACACACACAGTACATGTTTAAAGTAAGAGAACCGCATGATCAAAGATTAACTTTGGACCATGCAATTTACAGATACTCTGGTTTCTCCATCAAATGTCAAAACAGTGATACAGTGATATCTTGTATGTTATTCAACTTTTTACATTTTAACTTCACTGTTATATGACCTGCATATATTCACTCTAATCTGTTCTGTGTGAAGAAGGCAGGGGTCCTTTATGAGCTCTGTGCCTGCAGGTCTTCCATGGAATTGACTCTTTGAAGGAACTTGGTTGTTCCTCTAGGCCAGGGGTAGGGAACCTCTGGCCCTCCAGCTGTGGCGAAACTACAAATCCCATGAGGCATTGCAAGATTCTTACAGCCACAGGTATGACTCCCAGAGAAAAATGCATCATGGGATTTGTAGTTTCACCACAACTGGAGGGCCGGAGGTTCCCCGCCCTGCTCTAGGCAATGGTATGGGCAGTAACAGAGTTTCTAAGTGTGCTGAGGTCATCACCTAGGCCCAGTCATAAGATGTGCTTCTATAAACCTTCAAATCATTAATCACCTGGCAGTTTCAGGTGAAAACTGAAGCTTGAGCATGGCATATATCTTCCACAGCAGGATGTGCTCATATGATGACATATGCACTGCCTAAATAAAACTACATGTAGGCATTTGATTTACTGGTCCCCCTGCTTATATGTAAGCTAAGGTAGTGACTGATCCCCATAACCATTAACTGCTTCGGAAAAGCAGTTTTCAGAACAGGAATAACAACTAATTTCTGGACAAAGACACCAATATGTGTGATAAGAGTAACTAACCTAGACACGCCATTACTATCCAAATATAACTGGATAACAAAATATGGAAAACATATCTGCCATAGGTTTATCTTTAAAGTTTGTTTTTTATGTGTCCAAAAGTGTGTTGCCTTTAGCAAACAATAACAGGATTCCTTCAATTGACAGACACATCCCAGAAAAAAATGTTTAGGATCTGATGGCTATGGGCAACACAGACCCTTTGATAGACACTTACAGGGTTTTTCACTAAAGGGTGCAGAGTTTAGAGAAGACCGGAGAAGGGAACAATCTAGGACAAAATAGCTGATTTGGAAACATTCTGCAATTCAGCTAACTTTCCAGATCAGCTATGTTGTCCTAGATTGTCCACTTTTCCTTCTCCAAATACTTCACACTTTAATGAATAACCCTGTTAATATGTATGCTTAAAGACTAATTGGTCTTATTCAATAAAAAGTTTTCATTCTTAGACAGATGAACCTATAGCAGCCAGTAATAATTTCCCTCTGCTTACGTTAGATTAGGCAGGGTGAATTCTTCTCTATTGCTTTAGGTTACAGCATTTAAGAATTAGAAAGTAAAAACAGTAACAGTAAAAAGCCCATTTCTTATCACAAATGCGTCATAACTTAACTACAAAGAGAAAATGTCTGCTAAGTTATTTTATAACAATCCACTACAAAGCTGGATCCTCCATTAAGACACTTGGTTTTGCCAGTCAGATAAAATATCTAATTTACAACATACTATAGAAATTAAAGCAAGTCTCTTTGTTGCACATATCTTGCATACATCTTGCGATTCATGTGGAAATTTTCCACTACTGTTATGGTGACTTTGCATCCAATGTGTTATTACTGTAAATAGATTCCCAAACTTTTCCAGAGCATAATCCACATTTAAATATTGCTAAAGACATTGACCTAAGTGACTTGCACACAAAGAAAAATGAAGCATTTTGAAAACTCTATATTTTTAAGACAATTTCAATAAGTAATTTGGCACCTTTTGTTTGGCTTCATGCTTATGCGTAATATATAATGCACCAATGGTTCACCTAGACAGGTATTTAACATATTCTGTGAGTCTGCTAGAAACCATGATAAGAACAGCCAGAAACCACTTCTGGCTCCTAAATTATTGGCTGGGGATGCATGAATAAACTATGTGCATAGATTAGAAAAGACATACATAAAATATCATGAAGAAAGCATTACCTTACTTGCCTAGTTCTTGCCCAAAATATTAGTTCCAGTTTGTTCATTGATTCTCAAACTGTGGCTCTTGGATCGGTATGCATGTTTATTTGCCAGAGGGTATTCAGTCATCAGCTGTAACATGCACACTTTGGGCTATGATTTGCTGCTTGTCACTAATGGTAAGTATAGTACTTACACAAATTGTAATCAGTTATTCTAGAGGTGGAAGGTTGCTAGGTTAATGTATTGCAAATGACTAAGAGGGTTATTCAAAAAGCTGCCGAAGGCTCTAGCCATAGCTTCGGCTGAACCTTCGGCTAGCTTCGGCCCCAGGACCCCTTCGGTTCAGTAGAACTGAAGGGCTGTTGTGCCGGCTATTCACTAAAGCTTGTGCAGCTCCCAAAGTTGGCCGAGCGTCTTGGTCGAGCCGAAGGCATATGCTTCAGCTCGACTGAGCCGAGGCGAAAAGCCGAAGCTGGCCGAACGGCCGGCCATTGGCCAGCCGAAAGCTGTTACTGACAGCTGGGCGGAGCCAGCCGTCATCTCACGGCTGGCTCCAGCAACTTGCAGAGACAGATCAGCGCCCCCTGGTTACCAGGTAACCAGGGGACGCTGATCTGTCAAAACACTGAGAACTCCGGCGAGTTCTCAGTGTGTAATGACAGTTCAGCGTCCCCTGGTTTCTTAGTGACCAGGGGACGCTGAACTGTCATGAGAGCTTAGCGGGGCTGGCGGTGATATCACCACTGGCCCCACTAAGCTCTCATTGTAATGACAGCTGGTCCTGACCAATAGAAAACGGTTGGGCAGAACTAGCTGTCACTGCTAGCTCGGCCCAATTGTTTTCTATTTGTTTTTCTACTTTTTTAACTAGTTTTCTATTCTGCTCGGTACCACAGAGGTACCAAGCAGAATAAATGAGTTGGCTATTCACTCACTGCTGTTCGGCATTTATGAGAATAGGCCGAACAGCAGCGTGTGCGGCTCAGCCAATCCAGATGTTGGATCGGCTGAGTCGAACTCCTTCGGCACTTTGGGTCGGCCGAACATGCTGAGCATGTTCGACCAACCCGAAGCCAACCGCAGCAAGCCGATGCATGGCTGATTTCAGTCGGTGTACGGCTGAAGTCAGCCGTACAAGCCTGAAGTGAATAGCCAAACAGTGTTCGGGTCGGTTATTCACACAGCTGCCTATGGCAGCTTTATGAATAACCCTCTAAAGCTTAATTTTAAATGAATGAGGCTCTTAATGCTACAAGGAACCAACATCAGCACATAGTGGTACTTGCTGCCATCCTTGTGGCAGCTATGCCTGGATTAGTATAATGGCATTAAGGAAAAAAGGGTTAAAATAGAGATTTGATGTCTGGGGAAAAGATAGTGTTGGCATCATAACACTGACCATTTATGGGTATTGGGAAAGTGGAATAAAGTTGCAGTGAATTCATAGTGGAAAGAGCAGTTGGGGTAAGTGTAAGTGCCCCTATGTGCAATGCAAAGGCAGCTGGAAAGAGATTTAAAAAAAAATGTTGTCCTGAGACAAACGTCCCTACCTTGTACTGTTGTAATTACCTGAATGCATAATAGTTTAGAACACCAATTTTCATGTGTATTGTGTTTCTGATCAGGCCAATATATCTATATCAACATTATGTGAAAGAGCTATTGATGCAATTCACAAATGTGTAGACATAACTATATTGTAATGTAGCTAAAGCCAAAACTTTTTTGTGAAAGTATTAAAACAATGTAAGGTTTTCATTTTTGTGTCCACAATATGAAGAATCACCATCTCTATTTACCCTGATGTCCCTGATGACTGACATGAGATTGACATGAGACACAAAGTGGATGGAACAGGCAAATTGTATTGGTGGCACAGCCACCATTTTAAAATAATGTTGTGATAGTGGCTAATCATCCGAGTGCCATTTTAAAATAGCACACTGTAGAAGCTAATGTAAACAGAGTGTAAAAAATAGAAACAAAAAAATATGTATATATTTATTTTGGCATTGGCAGAGGGGGATTGCAGATACTGAGCAGCTGGTTAGGTGGATGAGTCTAGCAGCAGCATTCATTGTAGCCTGAAGAGGGGATAGCCTGTGTAGTGGTAGGCCAATGAGGAGGGAGTTACTACAACAGTCATGACAAGATATAACAAGTGAGTGGATGAGTTGCTTTGTGGTTTCATTGCTGAGGAAGGGGTGTATTTTGAAGATGTTATGAAGGTGAACTTGGCAGGATTTGGATAGTGATTGGATGTAGGGCAGAAGGGTGAGGTCCGAGTCAAGGATGATGTCTAGCACATATAACAAATTGCACTAATGTGATGTCATTTTAATCAGCAGATTTAAGTCTGAGGACCCAAGTGGTTAAAAGGGGATGCCCCACTTGCTTGTGAGAGATGTCCTCTTACATCTCTGTTGGTTGCTTGCCACTGTGGGCAAACTGAGGGAGATATAACAGTACTTTATCAATGTGAGGAAAAATATTGCCCCACTTCAGCCTCTTTCATTTTAAACATTGTAATGTACCTTTCAGCTGTCACAAATACTGTTTATTGCTTCCAAACATAGCCCAACATGGACTGTTCCTCACTTGTATATTATCAAATCCAGGACAGGCTTGGACCACATATAGCCATCCACAAACCAACAAATGTGGCCACTAAATCTGCTAGTGGAGCTTTTTCAGATTTGGAAAATCATGAGCGATTATCCACTAACAACTTTTACTTTTACCTACATTGTGACTCCTTTACTGCTATGACTGGATCATAAATTAATAACAGCTCAAATCTGTCCTAAAAATTAATTTTCAGAGGGTGAGGGAGAGGAGGATGTAGTGGTAGAAGTAGACTGTCATCTGCCATTCTTAATGTTCTTCTTATCGTTACACCAGCTCCATAATCTTATACAATTGTTAAATAAATAGTTTTTTCTAAATTAGTTTAGTCATTAGTAATTATATGAGATTTCTTGCTATTTTGGTATGATCACAAGCTGATTAGTTGGCAGTCTATGCAACACAGCTGATCAAGAGAAGTACTCTCGGGCCAATGGGAAACAAAATTTAGAAACAGATTGTAGTTTTTCTAGTCCATAGCCAGTTGTTCTCCAAAAAATAAAATCAATTCCAGGCTAGACTGCACATCACATACATACAGTATGGATATTTGTAGATTATGGACATGCATATATACCTCACTTTGAGATGGTGGAAAGATCTTTTTTAGCAATGTGGTAGTTTCCTTAAGTTTGACACCATCTATTTTCAATGAGCTGTGTGTTCCTGATCCACATAATTGATCTTTAGTAATTACTTATCTTTTCGTTTTCCTTGCTTTTCAGGTGCAGAATTAATCTGTCAGGCTAGAGTCCAAAAAATTTGGATTTGTTGTGCTCAAATTGTGCTGTGTTTCTTTTGTATAATTCTATACTGTTAAACACTTGTAAATCAGGGCATAAAAGGAGACAAGAAGAGCCTCTCTGATATTTAAATCCCTTCTTGAATTGGTTTGTACGTAAAATCAGTAGGAGCCCATGTACTGCATATATTCTCTCTGTAACTTGATACTTGGCACATTTAACCAGAGAATTTGAATATGAAGGTAGATGGATGCGTTACAGGCATATTAACTGTGAAAATACATTTACAATTTCTATGCTGCTAGTCCTAAAAGCAACACATGAGAAAAACATGATATGCTGCCGGTTGACACTGTATTAAAGCTTTACCACTACACATCACTTTTAACTAAAAAAAAAATGCAATTGCCAATAAAATGAATAATACATTGTCAAAATATGTTTCACACTATCTTCATATAAAGCTTCATTTAGTAATGTGGATAAACACTAAAAAAAGGAAAACAATCCAGTGTATATAAATTCTAGTACAATGTTAATGGTATATAACATATCTACAGATTATATTCTGTATATAACTATACATTTTTGTTCATTTGACTTACATTTTTGAAGAAAAAATTGTACTTTTATTTTGCAAAGTAAGTGAAAACCATTATCCTCATATGCTCTTGGGTAAAGAGCCGGCCCCCCCTCATTGCCTGGCTTTGATTGCAGCTCAGAAAATCCATAATCCATTCTCTTAAGGTAAGCCAAGATGTATGGCCTGATGGTCACGTGATTTGAGATTTCAGTAACACCTTTCCTTCACAGTTCTTGCTGTACTGATCAGTGTGTGTCACATGTCTGCATTAGAACAGCAAGCGTGTTTATTAAAGGAGAACTATGGGGTAACCATTTTTTCCCATAGTTCTCTTTAGGGTCAGGGGAGGGCATATACTAACATGCTATACTAACATGCTCCGGTGACCCAAAACTCTGTAATTAGTGGGCTATTACCAGCTATATGCTAAATGTGCCGCCACCGGGTTGGATCCAAACAATACTGTTAAGATCCACCTTGCAGCTGATTGACAGGGGCTCTTCCTATCTAGAGGCAGAGCAAGCTATGCCCGCCCCCTCCCCATCTGTTCCTCCAGTCAACGCTGTGGGATCAGAGAGGGGAGGGAGGGAATCCCTGTGGGGAGCGGTGACTTACAGTCACTGCTCTCTGCAGGGAGTTGATCGTGAACAGAGCGAGCGGCGGTGTGTTTTCGCTCACTTTCCGATCAATAGAGCCGATGTGTGACAGTTTCAGTGTCACATGTCGGCTCTAACTATGGGGATGAGTGTAATTCACTCACCCCATAGTTCCCCTTTACCAAACACTGAATGAAATACAGAATCAGTGTGCCTGTAGCTTAGTGTGATATAATGTACATACATGTATTATATGCTATATAGCAAAGTAAAGTGTGACTTTTTTCATTAAATTAAAATATTAAACTTTGGTAACTTTTGTGGAGGGTGCTTCATATGCAAAAACTGTTTTAATACAATGAATGTCTCCACAAGGCGCATACTTTAGAAAGTGAGAAGGGCAATCTTTCCAATTTTAGCTCTGGCATTAAAACTAACATTTCCACATGCATTCCATTGCTAGCATATTGTGTTCTACTTCTTCCAATTAAGATATATTATGTTGAACAGTTGCATTAACCATCCTGCTTCTATAAACCTGTAATAAAATGAATAGCTAGCTGTGAAGAGATTGGAGCACTTCAAAAATTGTTCCGCTAGACATGAATAAGACAGGTCAGAGGACATTCTGCAATTTCAGGAGAATTTGCTACTATTGGCTCAACAAAAGACATTACCTGTTCCTTTTTTATTAAGTGGAAAGTATGTAATGATTATAGTTATCTTCAGGAACAATATGATAGAAACAAATGTATGTTTGTGATATAGTGCTTAGGAACTCTGAGTAAGTTTTATAATATCTTTCAGATTAAGCAGAGGGGTTTGGGGCAACTAGAATTCCCCCTTTTGCTCTCTTGAGCATGCCTCTATGCCATTTATAAACAAGTCAGTTTGTGACTTACTCTTTCACACTACAGTCACACCTTTGTAGTTAAGCAACATGTGCAAAAAACATGCTCCTTCTCATATTTTTGCTGCAGTTTTCAGTTTACATGTCTCTGTCGCTTTATAAGGTCCTTATCAGTTACTGTTTCACAATGACATCACTTTCCACTTTGTGGTGCCACAAATAGAAAGAAAGTTTATTGCTTGAACCTAATCAACTGTCTTGATAAAGGTGGGCTATGCACAACCTTAAACACCAGTGAAAAAGTATTTTTATGCTCCTTGCAAGTCCTGCGAGTACCTCTCTCTACCTACTGCATTTATATACCACTTTAGAATTGGCTCCATGGTTGGAGACCATGCTGTACTAAATATAACTTGTTGTCTTACAACTACTAGTTGTCTAAAACAACAAAGATTATGCAAGCACGCTATGAAATGTGAAACCTTCTCTGTTTCTGTTCTCCAATGTAGTTCTCAGATGACAAATGTTTAACCACTTTAAGACCAGGTGTTTACACCCCCTTCCTGGCCAGTCCATTTTTCAGTATTCAGCGCTGCAGTACTTTGACTGACATTTATTCCATCATGCAAAGATGTACTGAAATGAATTTTATACTATTTTTTGGGACATATAGAGCTTTCTTTTGGAGGTATTTACTCACCACTGTGTTTTTTTTAAACTATATTAAGGAAGAATTACTGAACATTTTGAAACAAAAAAAGTTTTGTTTACATTATGTTAGTAAACAATTATTATTACCCATTTTTTTTGTAAAATATAAAAGACAGGGTCACCTTGGGTAAATAGACACCAAACATGTCAAGCCTTAAAATTGCAAAAAACGACCAAACCCAAAATTGACCATAGGCGACGATTTAAAAGCTTTTACCTCTCATCAGTTTAGTGTTATCAGTGATTAATGGTCCTAGAATTATTGCTCTCACTGCGACGTTCGCAGCAATATGTAACATGTGCGGCGTAGCAGGCACAATCGTCATTTTCGCACGTGCGCACACCTGACGCATGTTTGTACGCATATATGTATGGGTGGGGACTTTATGGGGGTTTTTTTTAATTATTTTCATGTGTGACTTAAATTTATGTTTTTTTTCAACTTTAATTTTTTCTTTTTTTCACTTAGCATTATTGTTATCACATAGGGGGCTAAGAAACCCTCTATGTGATAGCAAAGAGATGTGACAGGTCCTCTTTATGGAGACATCAGGGGTCTCCAAGACCCCTAATGTCACCAAAGGGACCCCCAAAGAAGCTGATGAAGCAGAGACCTGCTTCATCAGCTTCTCTCCAGCTTCTGAAGCTGGAGAGTGACACAAGAATGCTGACGTGATGTAATATACATCACTTCAGGATTCTGACACCGGAGAGGGGATGGAGGGAGATCTCCCTCTGATCCCCTGTCACAGAGCCACCATGCTGGTCCCAGGCTCACACTGGGCACATCGGAGCTCAGGACCAGCGAAGGGGGGGGCTGCTGAGGGGGGGGGCACACCGATTGGCACCTTACACAAGCGATAGCTCTATAGTTGGTGGATTGTTTTATGTAAACAGGTATCGCTGCCTGTTTTGAATTTAGGCAGTTTCCCACGTGCAAGTGGGCGGGGCCAACATGATGTTGTTTGACAGCCTGTTACATCCAGGAAGCTCCTGGCTAGCCGCTTAATCACAACAGCAAGCCGGAAGGCGGTTACATTTATGGAAGGAAAGCTATGGATACTGGCAATAGTATCATTCAGAGCAATGCAGAAACTGATTGAAAGTAAGATTTTTTTTGCCCCTGATTCTCAAAACCAACTGTTGTAGCAAGCTTATCAATTTAAAGACCCAATGAATTGGTTTTCCTGGAGATAGGATTCAAAGAGCTGCAGCTCACTGATAATATTGCCTCTCTGCCTTCCCAACATCAAACTTGTTTTGATAAAGTTACAGCATCTGGACATACAATCTAAATTATTCTAATCTTTTGAAAAACTCACTGAATTCTACCCATGTTTAAAAAAAAATACATTCATATTACTAAGCATGTCGCACTGTGGTCTAAAAAGCAGAACTGCCCTGTATGTATCTCTTATACCGTGAGTCCTGATTTGATGGGCTGCATGCTTGTTCTAGGTCACTCAATAGTAATTAAGCAAGAATGCCCATTTTTTTAATGGGGTTGATTTACTAAAGGCAAATAGGTGGTTTACTTTGCAAAGGAATTTGTACTTAGCAGGAGAATTTTCCCTTAGCTTAGTGAATGAGGTGAAACTCTGCTTACTTCCATTACCCAATCATGGGCACACAAAAATGCGTTATTTTTATTTTCCTTGCACGTGGTTGGGTACTCTTTGCAAAATTAATTCTCACCACATTCACTGAGCTAAGGGAAATTCCCCTGCAAAATTAGCAGCCTATTTGCCATTAATAAATCAGCTTATATGTCTTAACTATGTCTTAACATTTGTGCATTAATGTGCACATTGATATTGTATTATGTCCATGGCACACCTTACAGCTTGCCACGGTTCATGTAGGGAGCTGTAGTTAATTGGTGGATGGCACCACCATACAATTACAAGGAAATAAGAATCTTCACCAGCACACCTTGGTATAGTGATAGTCTCGTCTTTTTTTCACATAAAGCAAAAGTCATCACAAGTTTCCCTACCCACACACTTAACATGCATGGTTTTGCTTTGAATGAGCTGTCAATGCACTTCAAGAAAGGACCTACACTATTTTTTAGCAAGGTAGCACACCACAGCACATAGGGGTCTATTCACAAAGCTGCCGAGGGCAGCCAAATGAATGACCGATCTGAAGTGAAGTGAGCCGAACACTGTTCGGCTATTCACTTCAGGCTGGTACGGCTAATTTCAGCCATACATCGGCTTGCTTCGAGTGGCTCCGACTCGGCTGTTCTGCTCGGTCCCTCAGAGTCACAGAGCAGAACAGAAAAAGAGTTAAAGTTTTAAAAAGTAAATAGCAAACGATTGTGCGGAGCTAGCAGTGACAGCTAGCTCCGCCCAATAGTTTCCTATTGTCCGGCGGCTCTGCTGCTGTCAAAAAAAAACTATTTTTTATTCGATGTCAGAATAAAAAAAACAAAAAAAATTCCCATTGAAAAGCATTGGGACATTACTATTGGCTATTTCAATTTGCAATAGCCAATAGTAAACTAGCATTGTACCCGCCCTCTGCTGATGGACCTGATGGGGAACTGCAGCAGAGGGCGGGTACAATGCTAGTTTACTATTGGCTATTGCAAATTGAAATAGCCAATAGTAATGTCCCAATGCTTTTCAATGGGAACATTTTTTTTTTTTTCTTCTATTCTGACATTGATCCTATCAGAATAAAGAAAAAAAAGGACACATCAGTGTTTCTCTCCTTGGCGGCCGGGAGCAGGAGACTCCCAGGGCACCAGGGAGAGTTAGCTGTTTGGAGATCAGTGTCCCTGGTTAGTAGGCAACCAGGGACGCTGATCTCTCTCAAAGTGGCCGGAGCCAGCCGTGATCTCCGCCCAGCTGTGAGAAGTAGGCTGTCGGCCAGCTTCGGCTTTCAGCACGGCTCAGCAGAGCCGATGCATATGCGTTCGGCTCGGCTGAGCCGCTCGGCCATGATCGGGAGCTGTACGGGCTATTGCGAATAGCCCGTACAGCACCCCTTCGGTTCTACTGGGGCCAAAGCTAGCCGAAGGATCGGCCGAAGCTACGGCCAGATGCTTCGGCAGCTTTGTGAATAGACCCCATAGTGTTTTTACATCTATGCTTTTTTCTCCACTATAGCGCTGATGCAAGTTGCTATACTGTATATGTGCATTGGGACCTCATTATTTCTCAACTGCACTGCAACATAGTGCACACATACCCATGCAACAACATGTGTTGTAGTAAAACATATATTTTAACCTCAAGGAATATATGTGAATGGGCCCAAAGACAACAGCCTTGAAGCTTTCACATTAAAATCAGCAGTTGCAGTTTTCATAGTTCTTTCTGCCTTTAAATTTTAGCTTCTCGTGATTTAATTAAAACTGAACTGAAATAGTTTTCTAGAGTACAAAGTAAAATGGTAACAGGCTGCAAACTGCATAATATGTGCCTTTGCCATTTTCTTGCATTTAAATATTCAGCCACAGATTTTAATTGAAACATTATTTATTGAACTGTAACATTCACAATATATAATTAAAATAGTCAGAATATAGTAATTGTTCATACATTCTGATTTTATGTGCAGTACAACATAGTGCTTTTGCTCATTAGATTTTAACTTTGTAGGAGGATTAAACATTTATATTAACTCACGTTACATATAAAGTAGATGCAAATTAACCCTAAAAGATGCTACTATAGTTTTTTAGACATAAGTAATCTCAATTTAACAACTAGAGGAAAAAGCAAAAAAACTTGAAAAAAGTGCTTTACTTTTGTAAAGTAATGTGACCCAAAAAAAGAACAATCAGACAAGGCAGCAGGCTGCTTAGTAGATAAATAAAATGAAAAACAAAACTTGTTTTACTAAGTTTAAAGGCCTTTGAATGAACATAACAGTGTAATAATATGTGCTTGAGAAACATGATACAAACTGCTCAGTCCTGTTTATAATTTAATTAATGTAAATAAATTATAATGAGCACATATGCAGTAGAAGACATTTATATAAAGAATGTGTGTGGCCAACTTGTCTCCACATATAGCATTCATATGACTATATAGTCCTCAGGCAGCCACTCATAAATTTAGAGAGCTGCTCTGTATCCTATAAAAGGAATGCAGATATAATTTTCCAACAGCAGGCAGTACTATAGAAAATATTTGGAAGGATATTTCCTGGGCTACTTCTTGTGCCAGCCATTTGGAAATTCAGCAGGAGGTGCTAGATAAAACTGCTCATTGCTGCAATTATCGCCACAATAGAATGCATATTATGATCTCTACTAGGATTTCTCAGAGATGGATTTAACCTGTCATTCTAGAACTTTCTTTTAGCAATATTTAATAACCACTAGGTGTTAATTTTTACTTTATAAAAGAAAAATGTGAAAACAAACTGTATCCCTTACTTTCTGTTACAAAACATAGCAAATACAATTGCCATGACAGTACGAAAACTCCTGAAATTACCCCTTTTTGGAAAGTAACTTAGAAGTATCCGATTGCACTTCCACTCTATCTCACTTTAAGTTGCTTTAGAGGTTCCTGTAGTGACCAGTGGATGGCTCCATATGGAACAATGGACAGAATCAAGTCACCAAACCAAAGTCCACCTTACTGATCAGTCTTTTATTGATGTCAGGTAAACATGGTATCAAAGGAAATGCAATGTTTAGGAACAACATAGGGTTCCTTCATCAGACGAACAGTGTAGAAACGTTTTTGTCACTTTTGTGTTGTTCAGAGGAGCTCAAGTGCATATAATTTCTGGTCCAAACCTAAACTCATCCCTATCAAGGACTATATTTAAATGAAAGTTTCTGTGCCCTGAGCTCCTAGCACTTATGATAGCATTAGGTTCAGGGTTGGCTTTGTTTGTCAATTAAGCCACTGATCATTATGCCAGTGCTAACATGGTGATCACATGGCTTTGTTAAAATAAAGTGTAAGGGTTAGCATTAGGACTTGCATCAGGGTTGACATTGGGGTTGCATTATGGCTAGGATTGGCTTTGTTGTTGGATCTCCATGTCAGCAGTGACAGGGAATGAAGCCATGTGGGGTTTTTTTGCAAGCAAATTTTATCTACACAATTCACATGGTACAATTTGAGGCTAATTCAACAAAAATGCCAACTACTTGTTGGATGTAAGCACTACACTGTCCAATATACCATCACATGTGCTCAATGAGCCCAATCTGTTATCAAGTAAGATTAGAATTAGATCTATACTATGGTATAATTCTGCTACAGATGCCACAATCTATGACTTTTCTAATAACTATAAATATAACTCTTATGTTATGTACACCTGTTTCCT
Organism: Nanorana parkeri; assembly: GCF_000935625.1. Lineage (NCBI taxonomy): Eukaryota > Metazoa > Chordata > Amphibia > Anura > Dicroglossidae > Nanorana > Nanorana parkeri. The sequence continues at coordinate 714,545 of NW_017306895.1, forward strand.
ATCAAGAACTGTAGGCAAATTAGGCCATCTGAAAAAAATGTCTGCTCAGAGTGAATCACTTCACATCACAAATTGTGACAGATTGCTAAATAAGTATGTTCAACATTGAAAAGTGATAAGTGCCACAGCATAGGAACTTAAAAATGTGGTAATTTTTGTCATGATGAAATATAGGAGTGGTGATGAACACTGAGATTTATGAACAAACCAAACTTTTTCACTTACGTTTTCATTTATGAATCATACCCTGGCCATTATGTAATTAAAGGTTATTAAAAACGACCTTCATATTTTAATCTGCAGTCATCCTTTCTCTTCCTTGGCACCACATCAACAAGGCTTTGGGAATTTCTATTCCCCTGTTCACATGATTGACTCATTGCTTTTCCCAGAAGTCAGCACAGAGCTTGTATTCAAGTTGCAGCCATCTAATTGAGCCTAATTATTTGTTGTAAGTCTGAGGGGGATTAGAACAAAAACATTAAGGCAATACTTAATGTACTTTATACATGAAAATAATAGCTTTTAAAGTATAAGTTGTCTGCTTTATTTAGCATACATTGAATTTTTCATACCTCCGCTATATATTCACAAATCCTTTAAACCACAAGCTTATTAGGGTCCTACAAATCTGGGCTAATCAGGTGATTACAGTAAAGACAGACTCTCCAAATAAGCAGTTTTACAAAATGTCAACAAGCTCTAAAATAATATCTCCAAAACAGAAGCTGGTAAGGATCTGCAATAAAGGTGGTTAAAAATCACTGCCATGTATATTGTTCATCTAGACCTTTATAGCCATATGTGTCAGAGCTGTGCATATCAGCCTAGTATGATTTCCTATAGGTGGAGATATTACATTTATTTGGTACATATAGGATTCTGATAATGGAACTCGCTATATGTAACAGCTTTGACTAGTAACTAGATTTATAAGCTCTTAACTTGTGAAACACCTTGGTCTATCTACTTTTAACTACTGTCAAGAACACCTCTTGGTCAGAAATCAATGAGTGCCTACTCTAAATGCTAAGTTAAATAAGCATCTGTAAGTTCAAAATGTAACGTCCCATAGTTGCCATGAGGGGTGTGATTGTGTGTGGATGAGTGAGAAGGATTTACACCCAAGCGGCATCGGTTTTGCAAGTTTGTACGGCCGTTTTCACAGTGCGGTTATTTGCACGTTTATGCACATTGTGCACATTATTATGCACGTTTGTACGCATGCACATGAAGATGCACATTCTTTTTTTAAACTTTAGATTTTTTTATTGGTATATATGCATATAAGGCATTACTGTGTACATTCATTATGAACAAGCAGATACATTGGCACGTAATACATCCATCAGACATCAAATAAACCGTATCACCTGAAATCTTTACATTCCATCTAGTCGTAGATATACGCTTGTGCTGCAAGAGCGATTGGAAATATATGCATAATAAATCTGTATTGAGTAGTCGCTAGACGTATAAAACCATAAGCTCATAGGACTAGAATAAACAAGGGAATACAAAAATAAAATAAAACAAACATAGACTAACTATAACTGTTAATATGAAACTTTTATCCAGGAGTATGCAATGCAATATGGCCACATCCAGTATAACGACCCGTCATATCTGGGGTGGGCATATGATTGGCTATTCATGTTTTCGCATAATGAAGCCAATCCTTCCATTTAGAATAGAATTGTGTTTGTGCATTAAGTCTGAAAGCTATTAACCGCTCATGCTGACAATTCAAGTGCACCCGTGCTATGGTTTCCTGTAGTGTAGGTGCATATGGCAGTTTCCACCAGGAGGCTATAAGCTGACAGGCCGTAAAGAGGAAGTGGAGGGCCACCGTTCTAAGATTGTTAGGGTATATATCGACTCTTAGTAAGGCCATTTGTGGGGAGGGGGAGACCAAAATACCGGTAAATTAGGCCAAATAGTTTCTTGCCTGTTGGCGTGTATCTAACTGCCCTTTACAGGGCAATTGGGTTTCAATTTACCTTCTAAATTTGAATGATCTCTTTATAAATTTAATATTTGGATATACATGTTTTTTTAAACGCTATATAGGCTTGAAGCCATTGTAAATCATGCAAACCATATATATGCATTTTATGCTCTCTACATTCCATAAATTGGGTAGAGTTGGACGCATGTTTATGTTTATATTATATATATTGTATACTGTATTGCACCATCTTCCTAATATGAAATCATGCATGTATATTCCATGCTATTTTCTATTACTTATATTTATACCATCTAATTAAAATTGAAACCAGGTTTTTGTACTTGTATATGAATTTGTCTTTCCAAAGTTTATATTCTATATAATTGGTGATATATATATTCTTTGTTATAGTTGCTTAAATTCCACTATTAATGATTGTGGTCTATGTATGCAGTATCAAAATACATACATAAATATATAATGTATATATGTATAATAGGAACCTATGTTGGTGCAAACCATGAGACTGCATCTAGTCTATAATTTGCCTCACATGGGTTCTCTCTCATTTAGGATATATAATTTCCCCTGAAGAAGCCCAGTGGGGCGAAACATGTCGGGTTTTATCTGAATGAGTCATCTGTATGTCCTATTTTAATAACAATTGTTGACTTGATGTGACATTTATACTGCATGTAAAATAGACCAACTACTTTTTACCTTTATTTATTTCTAATTATGTAATAAATGAATTCGTATTTTTATGCATTTAGAGAGTTTATAGTATTTCTTAAAAGCCCCTCCCCTTTCGGTAAGTGCATACCTTAAGGTGGAACCTACTCTTCGTATTCCTTTTAGTCGAGGCCAAATAGTGGAAAATCATACCCCAATAGCTTTTGATACTTTTACAAGACCAGAATACGTGTATGATGTTGCCCACAGAGCCACACTCTCTGCAACAGAGGGGGGAGTGCATCGGGTAGATCTTCGAAAGGTGATAGGGGGTAAAATACCATCTGAGCATGATTTTAAGCGAGATTTTCCAATGGATCACACACTTGGAGCTGGATACGTTTGCCTTGCAAGCCATTGACCAAGCCGCCTCCAAAAATGTTTCTCCCAGATCCTCCTCCCACTTGAGAATTGAGGGCAGCTTCACGAACCATTTCTTCTCATGGTGAGTAGCGTAGAAGGAGGAGATCTGGCCCTTTGTTGCAGCCGTATAACATAGTAGCTGCCAAATCTCTGCAGGGATTCGTATCCTGCAGAATTGGTCCGAGGCTTGGAAGTGCTTAATTTGGGCAAATTTATATTTATCCATAAAGGAGAGCAAGCTGCCCAGTGTCGGTATGGTAGGGCGCCCCCCCTGCGTCCAGGAAGTAAGGTTAAGTTACGGAATTAATAGTTCGTACGTTTTCAAGGGGATATCTATTTGGGAGGTTAGTGAACTACTATTTATATTAATGATTGAGCACCACACTTGACAAGTGGCATACAAAGTAGGGTGAGATATAAATCGCTGAGTAGGTTTCATGGTTGCACCCACCAGACAGTAGGTCTCCACCAGGCACCAGAGCGCTCTCCAGCCCATACCACAACTTGCTACAGTCTCTCCTCATCCACGTACATAGTTGAGTGAGGACCAATGCTCTATAATAGTCTTTCAGGTTGGGAAGACCCACCCCCCGTCAGCTAATGTCTCCAAAGCACAGATTTCGCAATTCTGCCCCATTTCCCTAACCAAATGTAGGAGTTAACCAACGATTGGATACGGGCAAAACAATTATTAGGAATAGGGATGGGAAGAGTGCGGAAATAGTAAATAATCTTTGGAAGTACGCTCATTTTAAATGCTGTCACTCTTCCCATCCAGGACAATTCAAATTGCTTAAGCACAGTAAATTCCTTCTGTACCTGCGGCAGAAGGGACTTGTAATTGTATTTACACAAGGTAGCCGTCGTGGAAGTGAGGGCAATGCCAAGGTAGTTAATGCAGTCCAACACCCAGGTGAAGGGAAATTGTGCCTGAAGAGCCTCCTTCTCCGTTTGTGACATACTAACCGCGAGTATTTGTGACTTCCCCCCGTTAACCTTATAATAAGAAACCGATCCGAATGAAGAAAGCACTTCCATAGCAGCAGCTACCGAAGAAGCTGGTGAAGTTAGGGTAAGGACAACGTCGTCTGCAATAACCCCAGTTTATGTTCAACATTAGCGATTGAAATACCTTGTATAGCAGGGTTTTGTCTAATGGCAATGGCTAGTGGCTCTATGAGTAACGAAAAGATAATGGGTGACAATGGGCACCCCTGTCGTGTGCCGTTTGAGATCCCAAAAGTTTGTGATAGTATCCCTGATGAGAGATCTTGAGCGGATGGGTCAGAGTAGAGTGCTAGTATAGCGGATAATATAGAGCCCTCCAGCCCAAACCTCTGTAGTGTAAGAGCCAGATACTCCCAATGGATCCTATCGAACGCCTTCACCGCATCCAGCGATAGGAGCAGAGAAGGCGTTCGAGAGTGTTCAGCATAACCAATCAGATTAATCATCCTGCGAGTACCATCAAGTGCCTGCCTCCCTGCCACAAAGCCCACTTGATCCGGGTGGATAAGAGAAGGTGTTAAGGACAGTAAGCGGTTGGCTATTAATTTTGCATATATCTTGATGTCCGAATTGAGGAGTGATATGGGTCTGAAGTTTTGTGGATGTGTGGTTTCCTTCCCAGCTTTTGGCAAAGCCACTATAATAGCTTTGAGCATCTCTGTAGGAAAGGAACTAGAGGACATAGCCTTGTTGTATAGAGGTAGCATATACGGGGACAGGTTATTACCAAAGCATTTATAGTATTCGCTAGAGAACCCATCGGCTCCGGGGGATTTATGGACAAGTAAGGATTTAATCACTTTAGTAATTTCTGCTATGGTGATCGGAGCAGACAGGGATTCTCTGTCAGATTGTGAAAGCGATGGTAGTGGGATATAGTCCATAAACTGTAATGGAACTAGTGGATAGCTGTGTTTCGTTTGGGTCCTTGCTCAAATTATAAAGAGATTCATAGTAGAGAGCTATAGCGTCTGCTATGGCTTTAGGGTTCCGCAGAGGCTGTTTTGTAACAGGGTGATACATTAAGGGGATCTTCCTATTGGTCTGCCTACTCTTTAATTTAGCCGCCAACAGCTTGCTAGCCCTGTTGTTCGGGTGGTAATACATTGTTTTTAGTCTGGGCAGCTTGTATTCAAATTGACTCAATAGTAGGGATTTTAAATCTAGGCGCATTTGGAGTAGGGCCGTGTATGTGCCTGGATGAATCGTTCTTTTATGGGACCTTTCTAAATCTTTCAGCTGGGCCATCAGTGTTATATAGCGGTGTTGTTTCTCCCGTTTCACCCTTGCCCTATTCGGATTAGAACTCCTCGAATAAAGGCCTTCTGTGCACACCACAGCGTAGAGGGGCTAATATCAGGAGTTGCGTTTAATGAAAAGTATTCCCGCATTTGCATAAGTATTTCAGCTTGGTATGTAGGATTAGAAAGGATAGACACATTGTTCCGCCACAGAGGCGAGGATTTAAGCTGTGTCGATTGTTCTATAGTCAAGGTGATAGGGGTATGATCTGACCAGGATATGTTATGAATGGCGACTGCGCTGATTTTTTGAAGCAGCCACTGGTCCGACAGAAATAGATCAATTCTGGAGTAGGATCTATGTGGGGCAGAATAAAATGTATAGTCCCTCTCGCTGGGGTGCACGCAACACCAAATATCATATAGATTCTCTTTGAGGAGCCACTTTGAAATAGATTTTTTAAGTGGTACAGAAGATTTAGTGGAGTCAACCGACCTATCTGGGGTCAAGTTAAAGTCCCTGCACCAAAGCACTGAGCCTTTCTGAACCGTGTGTATTTTAACCATCAGCGACTTCGAAAAGCCTATTTGTTTCGCATTAGTTACATATACATGTGCTGCTCAGGTGTGAACAGGGGCCATTGAAAAACATGGGATATCTTGTGATGGGCATTTAAAAGCACAGCTTCCCTCACTCTAGAAAATAACCAATAGTTAATCCTGAATTATTTGACAGTGATATATGAGGACTTAATAATACTTTACATTCTCCTCAAATATACTGTATAACATGACAGGGTTTTGATATATACATACATGAAAAAATAAACTTTTTCTTAGTGGAACGTTACCTCCTTTCACTAAAAATCACATCAGCATTCAGCTCTCCATGCTGATATGAAATCATTTTACATTCATTAGCTAAAAACACATATTTTTCTTTTACTTACAATTACTGTTTTTACCCTTCCTGGTCCTCTTGGGCATTACTGATGTAACCTGTGACTAAAAGATGCATCCTGGGAAGGTTACATCAGAAGTGCATTGCTGGGTAATCTCATCTGTAAACTGCATAATCTTGCAAGATCTCAGGGAAAGGCATTTTTCCCATGAGATGATGTGCATGGTCACATGTTCTAGTCACATGTGCCAGAGTTCCAGGAGGGAAAGGAAGATAGTGTATATTAATCTTAGTAAAAATGGCCGCTGTGAAAAGAATGGGAAATAAATTAAAAATAACCAATGCAATGAATAAAACGCCTAAAATTATCTAAAAGTATCTGTTTCTAGATGGGCACTACTAAGCATTTTATAAGGTGTCTTTGTTGTCGTTTTTAAGCTAAGGGTAAAGTTCCTCTTTAAAATGCAGTAGGAAGATGTTAAAGGAAAATGTGGACAGCACATAGAACAGTGAGCAGCAAGGCAGTGAAATTGCTAAATCTCACTCCAATTGTCTGAGACTAGCATTCATAAGCAACAATACCTGAGTTCTCACACTGCAGATGTACAGCTATGAGGCTATAAAAACTAGGCTAGAGGTGTGCAAACTCTGGCCATTCAGCTGTGGTGAAATTACACATCTCATTATCCATCTGTCTATGTCGGTCATGCCTGTGGCTGGGAGAATATTGCAATGCCTCATGGGATTTGTACTTCCACAACAGCTGGAAGGCCAGAGCTTGCACACCCCTAATTTAGGCAGACACCTGACATACCAGGAAGTGCACTGCTAATTGTCAGGAGGAATTCCAAAGAAATGGTAAATTATTCATAGTACTGCTTAGGTACATTTAACATTTATAAATCCCCCAACAGCAAATCTTCACGTTTTTAAATTTTAGGTCCACTTTAATATCTATTTCCTGAATTCTGGTCTATGTTATCAATCTATGAGGGTTATTCACAAAGCTAGCCGAAAGATCAGCCGTAGCTCTGGCTGATCCTTCAGCTAGCTTCGGCCGCCTGAGCCCTTCCATTTAGTAGAACCGAAGGCCTGCTGTACGGGCTATTCACTATAGCCCATACAGCTCCCAAAGCTGGCCGAGTGGCTCAGCTGAGCCAAAGGCATATTCTTCAGCTCGACTGAGGCGAAGTGAAACCGGAAGTGGGCCCGCCACTGGCCAGTCGAAAGCCTCGCAGCTGACAGCTGGGGTGGAGCCAGCCGTGTTCCCACGGCTGGCTCCAGCCAGTTACAATGACAGATCAGCATCCCCAAGCTACCTGTGGATGCTGCACTGTCATTAAACAATGACAACTTGGCGGAGACGGCTGTGATGCCATGGCCGGCTCGGCCCAGTTGTTAATCATTTGCCGGGACCTGCTAGAAGACTGTGGCCTGGCCAATAGGAAACAGTTGGGCAGAGCTAGCTATCACTGCTAGCTCCACCCAATTGTTTCTTTCTTTTTTTAATTTGTTTTTTTCTTTTTTCAAAGATCTTTATTTTTCTTTTTTCAATCTTTTTATTTCTTTTTAAAAAATCTTTATTTATTTCTTAACATTCATCATTTATTTACATTTGGCAACAGTTTTTTCTACGTTTTTTTCAACTTTTTCCATTGTTTTACTATTCTGCTCGGGGCGACCCTGGAAAAGCACCCTCCCAGTGCTGAGGGCATGAGGCCTGGTATGGCAGGGGGGGGGGGTTAGTTTCCCCCCCAATTTTTTGCCCTGCCTGTGCTTGGATCAAGGGTCTGGTTAGGAATATTAGGGGGAGACCCCACATTTTCACCCCATTTTTGGGGGTGGAGTTGCTCCTTAAAATTCATAGTCATACCAGACCCGAAAGGCCTGCTATGACTTTGAGGGGGAACCCCATGCACTTCTTTTTTTTTTTAGCTGGGGTCCCTCTTAAAATCCTACCAGACCTTAAGGGTTTGGTATGACTTTTGGGGGGGAACCCAATGCTTTTTTTTTGTTAAATGGGGTCCCTCCTAACATTCATTTATAAACTAAAGGGTCTTTTATTGTTTAGGAAGGGGAAAGTCATGTTTTGTTTTGTTTTCTTTACAAATGTAATTTTTTTTAGAAATGTCAGTTTTGCTGCAGCAGGTTCTATATACAGTATCATACAGATGCACCACTTTACATGCAGTTTAAGGGGACCCCCCAATCACGATATTTAAATGAATTTTACATTTTTATTGTTTCAGTTTAAGCAATGTTAAAATCACTGCTCCTTTAAAAATTTTATTTTTAAAATAGTTTTTTTTTTCATTAATACATGTCCCCCAGGGCAGTACCCGAATCCCCAAAGGGGAACAATTGTTTTTTAACATTCAGGTTTCATAGACTTGCATTGAGTTCGATATTCAAACTTTTTCAATGTGTTAAAGTTGGAATTCGAACCAAACACGGGGTTGTTCGGCCCATCAATAATTACAAATATTATAATAAAAATAATAAAATGTTTGCTCATTTGCTCTAATAACAGCAAGGCATGCATAATATATTATCACATGGATTAACATCATTCAGTACAAGATGTACTGAGTGTGCGTGTGTATGTGTGTGTGTAGGCGGTTTGTCAGAGGTAATTTGTCTGTATGGTTTTTTTTTTTAATCCAATTATAAGTAATATTTTACAGAGTTAAATTAGCAGGCTGTATACTGATAGCTTTACTTTGTTAAGAACATAACATCAAATTTTATAAAGCACAACCTTTCTTCTTTTTCTTCATCTCTAGTGTTCTTTCTCCACCCACAGCCTGCTCTACTCTTAAAATATCAACCTCTTAAACCTTAACATATAAGCAGATTTAATTTACCACAATTATTCCTCCTTCTTCACCTCATATCACTTCTTATTTTCCAGAACAGTTTTATTTCAAATAAAATGAAGTTACTATTAATTTTGCTGGCCTTTACTGCCATATCTTGCATAATCACTGTGTCATCAACAGTTTTTTGCTAATAGGGGAATTAATTGTCCTCTTTCCGAATGAAATGGCTTTTTGCTAGCATTTCCAGTGCAAGCAATGGTGGACTAATGTAAGTATGAAGGATTGTGAGGCTCAGAAACAAATATCTATCTGTACTGTCTCTTAGTAGAAATTATACAATGAAAGCATGCTTTTTACTGTTGCTTAAAGTAGTATTAAACTCTAAAAAAAATTTCAATAATGAATCCAGATCAAACAAATATTGCCCAGCAAAGTATTTCATTTAAGATTTTGCCCAAACATAGTCATTGTGTTTCTAAACAGCTGGTTCCAACTCTTTCAGCTCAACTTCCCTGAACTTCTTGTCCAGTACAATATCAGGGACAGCACAGTCTCCTGCAGCCATTAATCTACTAGCATGGAAAAGAGAGTAAGGAGGGGGGGGGCATAGAGGAAGGGAATGGCTTGCTGTGCCTGTGTGTTTTGTGGAGTCACACACAGCTTACCAGCACACATGGGTGGGGGGGGGGTGTACAGGAACAGGAAACTAAAACTTTTAAACGTCAAGGATCAGCAAACATTCTAAGCAATTTTATCACATTTTGAAATAGCTTAAAAACCTTTTGACTTTAATATCACTGTATGACAACAGTCCTTTCTTTTTTTTGTCAAATGTTTTTTATTAGATTTTGAAGGTTATTAACAGACAGTTCTGTATTACATTATCCCAAACATGGGAGTATTAAAGAGAATTGCAGTGAGCATACTCGTAATATACAGAATAGACATAGAAAGGTAAAAAATTCAGTACAAAGTAAACAAGGTTGGTAAGGAGTTCCAGTACATAGTAGGTTAAGAAAACTACAATATGAAATGTGTCAGCCCGGGGGCTTATACCAAGTAGTCCATGGTGACCATATTCTATCAAATTTATGCAGGGAGATTGGCGGTGTGCCAAAATTCTCTCATAATTGTAATGCATGTGTGTTAATTTTATGACTTCTCCAATCGCAGGAGGGTCGATAGATTTCCAGTTTCTCGCTATTAGGAGTTTGGACACTAACAGTATGTGTGTGATGACTACTTTGAAAGGAGAAGGGATATTATCGATGCCTAAATTTAGAAGTGCTAATGCGGGGTTAGAGGCGATATGAGCTCCTACGTGAAGGAGCAGATGTCTAATTTGCAGGAAATGGAAGTATTAATTAGGTGAGAGTAAGCACAGCGTGCTTTCTTATATTGCCAGATATATTGAAGCAGAGCTGAGCGCAGCGACTGGAAGTATGTTTGTGGAATAGGGATAGGTAGAGACCTGAACAGATACAATAGTTTAGGAAGTAACATCATTTTAAAGGCCTCCCTGACCAAGTTAGTTTAAATTTAGACAGTTTTTGGAGCTCCCCCTGTAGATTTGCCAAGAATGGGGTAAAGTTCTCGCTAAATAACTGTGGTGTAGATGCAGTGAGTTTTATTCCCAGGTAGGAAATGCTCGTCTGGCTCCATATGTAGGGGAGTGTTTTCATTATGTGTGAGCGGGTCTTAGGGGCAACCCCCATGTCGAGTATGTAAGATTTAGTAGCGTTAACCTTGTAGTATGACATCTCACTGAAGCTATGTATCACCTCCTGAATCGCTGCTAGAGAAGATTCGGGTTCTGTAAGCATAAAGATAACATCATCCGCAAATAGATGAATTTTATGATGATGGGGGCCGAGTTTAAAGCCCGATATAGATCAAATAGCGACCCATCGGATCAATAATTAGGTTATGCAGTGAAAACGTAACATTGTTTTTAATCGCAATCATTACTCCCCTTTTCTTTTTTGTAGGCATGTTAGAAAAAAATATATGCAGGTAAAGAGCATAGGAACAGGCAGGGGCCGCCCCCTCATGAAAGTGTGTTTCTTGGACACAAAGGATTTCAGCTCCAGTAGAGACTGCCTCTTGCCACATGGTCGAGCGTTTAGCCGGGTGGTTCAGTCCTCTAGCATTAATGGAAGTTAGTTGAAGAGTCATGGTGGTATATTAGGTAAATGCTTATTCATGTAAGACTCACATTGGTCTGTAGGCACGCCAGGTTCGGTTGTGGTCCCTGTGATTGAAGGTCTAACCTGGATACAAGGCACAGGTCCCGGATGAGGTACCTTGGTACTGGAAGCAAAAGGGTAAATAAAAATAACATAGGAACAAAACCATAACTGGAAAAAGAGGAACATGAAAAAGGTATCGATCCCGGTGGGATCTGTAAGCAGGATAATACTGCACATAGGTTTAACAGGGGAAATTTCAATAAGCTATATGGTGGAATACAGCGGCTCCAGACTCCACTGTGTCAGGAGGTATTGTAGGAGATAAGGAAATCCAGACGACAATCAAGTTTGACGATTTCAGGTAGAAGTATTCGATTTCCATCCAGACGACGTGTGTCGAGGATTAGGGATGGAGGACTTAGAAGGGGGTTCCTCCAAGCGATATTCCATTGGCGCAGGAGGTGTTCTCCATCCTTCACTGAGGTAATGACGTGAGATGAACCCTTGTAGGATACTATGAGCTTTGTAGGGTAGCCCCACCTGTAGGAAACATTATTTTTCCGGAGGGTTCCCGTAATCGGAGCAAGTTGTCTGCGCCTGTTAAGGGTATGTTGTGACAGGTCGGGAAAGAATTGAAGTTTGGAGAAGCGTTCAGGGAGATGATCTGCGTCTCGAACTGTACCTAGGAAGCGGTCCTTCACATGGAAGAAATGCATTTGCAGGAGGACATCGCGTGGCAGCTTCTCTGGCAAGAATGATGGCTTAGGGAGACGGTGGATTCTATCAATTACCGTATCAGTAGCGGTCAGGTCAGGCAGTAGGACTTGCACCAGATCTGACACGTAGCTCCGCAGGTCAGCAGGAGGAATCGACTCTGGAATCCCTCTGATTTTAATGTTGTTGCGGCGTGACCTGTCTTCCAAATCCGCCAGTTTACTTTTGACCCATTGCACATCCTCTATAATGTGATCTTGAGAGTCAATAATTTGATTTATAGTAGATGCATATTCCTCCATTTTATTTTCCACATGATCAACCCTAGTACCCACAGTCTGTAATTCTGTTTTGAATTGCTGGGTTAATGACATTATGTCTGAGTGAATGGTGCTGCGCAGGACATCAACATATCTTTCATTGTGGTATCCAGGAGCGGTTGATCAGAAGTGGGGAAACTAGTAATGGAGTCTTGTAGTAATCTGGTATCGTCATGGGAGTTATCTGTATGACTCACCGGTGTGGAGTGATCACACATCTGCCAGCCGAGGCTTTGATTTGACCGGACTCCCGGAGTGGGAGGAAGAGGGAGAAGAAGAGCCGTTCGTGGCAGGAGATGCCCTCTCGATTTGTCTGTTTTAATACAGGGGCTCTTCGAGTCTGCGTTGAGGAGGCAGGCGAGGCGGAGGAGGGAGAGCCGCCGCCATCTTGGCTGCGCCGCGGGCCTGATGACATGAAGAAGGATGTTAGTTTCCGCGATTTGCGGTAAACTTTCTTCCCGCGACTCATATCTCCCGATTCCAGGGACTCTCACACGGCGTCCAGGCAAGGTATGGGGGTCGTCTGGTATGAGGCAGTGGAGTCTGGACCTGTATTATCGGAGCACTACAGGTTCATGCGTCCGATCAGCGTGCACGGTAGCCACGCCCCCTTCAGTCCTTTCTTTTTAACATATCTATCTATTTTATATTTCAAATATGCTGAAAGAATCCTGTTGTTTACAGAACTTTAATAAGTCATCACAGCTGTGACTCATCCCTAGAACAAATGGACCCTCAATGCAACCTTAATTTGTTGTGCTGTCTCTGGACAACCAATAGTTCTCTGGGAATTATTTGTCATACATTAGATATTGTGCTAAAAGAAAGTTCTGAGACCTCACTGTCACGGGCCAACCAGTGTGATGCCCTATTTCTTGACCACTGTGACAGCCAATCATGCGTGTTTTGACCATTAATTTGCTTAGAAACAGAGAGGTATAGTGACAGCTAAAGTCAGCAAGCTTTTGTTGTCATAAAATAAATAACAAAAATGTATTATGTTTGTCAATTTGTCAGCTTATAATTAAAAACCATGTGCCAGGTATTTTTTAAAGGAGAACTATGGGGTTAAGGTTTTTCCCCATAGTTCTCCTTAGGGTAACGGGAGGACACAAACTAGCATCCTCCCATCACCTTAGGCTCAGTATACCGCGAACTGTAGCTTGCGGTATACTGAGACGCCGCAGTATACCGCGAGCTGCTGCTAGCTGTATACTGAGATGCCGCAGCTGAAGCGGATCCCGACAATTATGTCTGGATCCGCCCAGCTGCGTGACTGACAGCTGGCTCTGCCTATCTAGAGGCAGAGCCAGCTGTACCCGCCCCCTCCCCCGTCCATTCCACCAGTCAGCGCTGGCGGATCGAAGGGGGAGAATACAGCCCCTCCCCTGTCATAGCAGAGAGCTGTGACAGTATCGAGAGGTGAGCGAATGCCGGTATGTGTTCGCTCACCTCCCAATCTACCAAGCCGACCTGTGACAGTATCATTGTCACAGGTCGGCTAGAACTATGAGGTGAGTGAAAAGCACTCACCTCATAGTTCTCCTTTAAATATTGTTAAAAATAAAAGCCTTATATATGTATTAAAAATACTGTATATAAAAGTTATTTAATTCGATTTTAATCAAATCAACTTAAAGATGAATTCCCCACCACCACACTTACCTTTGGTTCTTGTCTTATGCTGTAATCACATATTTACACGTCCAATGGATCCAGTGTAGTCTTCTCCACCTGCCCCACTATCTTCCTAGGTCCTATCCCACAATGCCATCTTACGTTTTTGGGATCATGGGGAGTGGGGTTCCTTTCCATGGTTCAGCTGCCCCTGTGATGATGTGAAGGCAGATCTCATGCATGCACAGACAGATCTTGCATTGGGTCTATTTACATACATTCTCATGAATGGAGGATAGCAATGTCTCCTGGGATATGAGACATCACATATGCCAGAAGGCACTGATATCCTCCATTCATGAAAAATGACTAGCATTAAAATCCTCCTTTCATGGAACTCTATGTAAATAGACATGGTTCCAGATCTCTGGCTGTGCACGATCGAGATCTGTGTGTGGTCTTTTTTACACGAACAGAAAGGATTCTCCCCTTGCAGCCTCCTGGATATGTGACTTTGTCTGGGGGAGAATGGCAGTAGGGGTGGGAAATGAAGGAAAAGCTAAATAAAAAAATGAAAGAATGCTTAGCATTTGCTAAAACGGAAGTGAAAGTCGGCTTTAGCCAATGCATATCTAAGTTGCTAAATTTCGCCTAAGCATCTACATTCCACTGACATTTAAACATAGGGGTTAAATACAATTTCCTTAAATAGAATAGTGCAAAGTGCATTGATGATCAAAGTGAAGTAAACTACAGCATCCAAGCAGATACTGATTTATTATAGTCAGACTATAGTGATTAGAAAGATAACTGTTAAATTCTATGTACTTTTAAGAATTATATAGCTATGGGTCAGGAATGTATGGAGTCTATAACTAAGGGGCCAGCATAAATATCTGCACATTTTAGATAGTGTGTGTCTCTTGGAAACTGAAAACACGCAAACAGTAGTGCACTGCTATCTTTTGTTCAGAAATTGGCCATAATATTGTAAAATGAGAAACCTTTACTAAGGAATACATGATAGTTACATCCATTAAAAGCATTTACTAACTTCCAGAGTGCACTGTCGAGTTGACATTCCTTAGAAATAGTTCAGCAACAGTTATGTACCTATTACTGCTGTCTATCAGCCTTAGACAAAGACTAGATTGTTTCTGAGGTGTTAAAATTTGTGATTTTTAGTTCATTTTAAACCTATATTCAAGGATATTGCAAATAATTGTGGCATACGTTTTCTTTATTAATACATGTAATGAGATCATGAAAATAAACATGCATATGTTATTAAATAAAATATTTTATATTAGCAGAATTAGTTCATGAAATGTTAAAAGTATTAAAAGTATTAAAATAGCAGCAAACATCGTCATGCAGCTAATTAGTTAGAACTATATAATGAAGTCCATTTAGGCCTGTGATATGGAAAAACATGTAGTTGCGGTTACTGGATACCACAAACCTGTATTTTTTCATTCCATTAAATATGATGAAAGAGATTTTTTTTTTCTTTTTATAATAGGACTGCCAAAGGTACTTGAATTCACTTTTTTTCTTTAAACCTTTTTCTTCCTTTGTTTTTTAGTTGTCCCCAAACCACTAGCCCACCCCCTGTGTGCGGGTGTCTCCATGGCTGCTGAGGAGACACCCATGCATGTGCATTCATAACTGTGCCCACACCTAGCTGTGTACATCCATAGACACACATAGCATGCTGAAAGCCATGCCCACACACTCACAGTCACAGTTTGACTGATGGCAGAAGGATGCTATCTATCCTCTGCCCTCAGTACCCTCCCCCAAAACGAGGAAGTTTGGGGAATGGAGGATATATTCCCCAACCTGGCAGAAGAGACAAGCGATCACAGGTAAGGGTGGGAGGGGTTGGGCGTTCCAGAAAGGTATTTTTTCCCTAATACATAGAATGCATTAAAGAAAAAGAGTAATGCCTTTAGTACTACTTTAAGGGGTCTATTCACGAAGCAACCAAAAGATCTAGCCGTAGCTTCGGCCAATCCTTCGGCTAGCTTTGGCCCAAGGACCCCTTTGGTTCAGTAGAACCGAAGGGCTGCTGTACAGGCTATTCACAATAGCCCGTACAGCTCTCGAACTTAGCCGAGCGGCTCAGTCGAGCCGAAGGCACATGCCTCGGCCCGCGCTGAAAGCCGAGCTAGCCTGCTTCTGACAGCTGGGCGGAGCTTGCTTCTGACAACTGGGCGGAGTCAGCTGTGATCTTACGGCTGGCTACGGTCACTTGCAGAGAGATCAGTGTCCCTGGTTACCAACTAACCAGGGACACTGATCTCCAGACAGCAAACTCTCATGGGCACTCCGGGAGTCTCCCGCTCCCGGCCGCCCAGGATAGAAACACTGATTTTTCTTTTTTTTCTTTATTCTGACATGGAGCCATGTCAGAATAGAAAAAAAAATTTTGCCAATAGGAATGCATTGCTAGATTCCAAATGGCTATTTCAATTTGCAATGGCCACAAGTAAACTAGCATTGCACCCGCCCTCTGCTGCAGTTCTCCATCAGGTCCATCAGCAGAGGGCGGGTACGATAGCTAGTTTGCTATTGGCTTTTGCAAATTGAAATAGCCAATAGGAATCTAGCAATGCATTCATATGGCCAAATGTTTTTTTTTCTATTCTGACACGGCTCAGAATGTCAGAATAAAGAAAAAAAAAGCAGTGTTTATCTCCTTGGTGGCCAGGAGTGGGATACTCCCGGAGCACCTGGGACAGTTTTTTCTTTTTCTTTTTTTTGACGGCAGCAGAACCGCCGGCCAATAGAAAACAGTTGGGCGGAGCTAGCTGTCACTGCTAACTCCGCACAATTGTTTTCTACTTATTTTTTTATTATTTTTCGGTCCTTTAGAGGGAGCGAGCAGAACAGCCGAGCCGAATGACGCTCAGCGGCATTCGGCTATTCACTCACTGCTGTTTGGCATCTATAAGAATAGGCCGAACAGCAGCGAGTAGCCTGCCGGAGGCATAGCCGATCCAGGTGTTGGCCACGTGATGCCACCCGATGTACGGCTGATTTCAGCCGATATACGGCTGAAATCAGCCGTACCAGCCTGAAGTGAATAGCTGAACAGTGTTCGGCTCACTGCGCTTTAGGTCGGTCATTCACTCGGCTGCCTACGGCAGCTTAGAGATTAGACCCCTAAGTATTCAAATGTGAACACCACTTCTGGGTTACTCGCTGATTTAAGTGAACATTTATTTTTGTCAAACACATATCCTCTACTGTTTTAGTCAATCTATAAATATTTTTTCTCAATGTCCTGTAACCCAAACAGAGAGGAATGTACAAGTGATATGTAAATTCACTCTCTTTAACAGCATTAGCTTTGACTGCAGAAAATATTGTTTTTGTTTTGGTAGTTCATTTAACATATATTGTAGTGCTATTATACAGTTCAGCAAAGTAAAGATATTTTCATTTTATACCTGTGTCAGCATCTATATGTTTAGCAATTACTGCAATTATCAAAAGAAACAGTATTCCTAGTGCTACATATGTTCTCACTGGTACAATAAGGGAAAATCAAAAGCTTTTTTAATCAGGGTCACAGCTGGGGACACCAGGTAGCTACCATGTTTCTTTGGCTAATCCTGTTCCTTCATACTCCTTTGATCAAAAGCATTTTCAGTATTTATTCCCAGTAGTGTGAAAAAAGGAGCAATTTACTTTCAGAGTTTTAAAAAGGGGTTGACATGGGCAAGCTACTAGAGTGAGCATGTAGTTGCATAGCAGCTGCAAAGCTTTGAATTTATAAAATGCAAACTGATCAGTTAAAGACCTTGAACACTTGTTCATCATACAACAAGAGAGGGGATTTAGAAAAGAAAGCTTATCTCTGTAGTAGTTCAGAATAGACCACATGTATTCCAATGTGAAATGAATGCATTCTCTTGCTAAACTAAAATTTCACTTTAACAGTATTACACTTTGTAACTAGAATTACATTTATATTTTATGATTTTATTTTTTATCTATTTAAGTAACACTGGATTATGGACCTTGAACAAAGATTTGTATTTTCTGTTTAAGCAGCAGTCCAAATCACAAGATATACAGGCTAGTATCCCCACAGCAAGAGGGCTGTGAAGACGCAGGCTCCCTTCTATGCTGATACAAATCTGTATGCTCCTCAGCATCATGCAGTTCTTTCACTACGAGGTTAAAGTAACAGTAGGCTGCCTCCAAAAAGCACCATCTCAGTGTGTAAAATAATTGTTGCTTTCTCATTGATTGAGGTAGGGCTTAAAGGCAGAGGGTGGGTTTTTTGCACCATATTTATATAGCACTATCAATTTACACAGTGCTTTACATAATATG
This sequence comes from Nanorana parkeri, assembly GCF_000935625.1. Lineage (NCBI taxonomy): Eukaryota > Metazoa > Chordata > Amphibia > Anura > Dicroglossidae > Nanorana > Nanorana parkeri. Next base: position 732,747 of record NW_017306895.1, read on the forward strand.
TATTCACATTAGCCCCTGCCCTCATGGAGCTTACAATCTAATGTCTCTATCACATATGCACACACATACTAGTGCCATTTTAGACAAGAGCCAATTAACCTACCAATAGGAAACCCACATAAGTAGGGCGAACATGCAAACTTGATACAGTGTTAAGCCAATATAACACGCTATCTGAAACAATGTGAAAAAAATTAATATAACCCATACATCTCCAAATAGACAATAAAACAACCCAAAACACACCTATGTGTGTATACCACCAGTATGGTGCAAAAAATATTGAACAATGTGAAATAATGTCTGACTCATTAATATTCAAAGATATGCAAATCAATCAGCCTAACTCAACAATAAATGTGAATAATGTGTAAATAAATTAATAATGAAGATAATCAATAATAAATATATAACTAAAGTCCATATAAATTATATAAAATACAAAAACGTCATCCGATCCTCAGAGGACAAAGATAACTCAAGTTCAAGTAGTGATGAAGTAAATGTATATGTGTAATCATATAATCCCACTCCGAAGAAAAAAAACATTCTCCCCACTCACCATAATCAAATAGTCAAATCGCTGTGATCACAGAACGCTACTTTCCCCAACAAAGTAATGGCTTCCAACATACCGTCTTTCTCTTTTCTCCAGACATGCATTCAATGCCTCACACTGTTTGAAAGAAACAGTGTATCCTCTCCCACCACAAACTTTTTCTTTCCCCACTCGACACCTTGAATGAATCAATAAACGGTTTCCTCCTCACTTTTCATACAAATGGATCATAGCCAGGATTTTAGCTCAAAGAAACAAATATACCGCACATAGCATAAAATCTGTAAAAATGTATTTCACGCAAAAAACAATAAAAACTTACATCAATGAAAAGTGAATAGAACTTGTAACCCACAAAGCCGTATATCTCACAATGTTCAGCAGGTGTTAATGGTCCTAACGCAGCTCCACAATGGAATGAACAGGATAGCATCAGCGTACAGGCTCGTCCCTATGCATTTCGTCCGAATGGAAAAGTCCATAAGGACAAAACGCGTCGGGATGCATTTTCTCCTCATGGAAAAGTCCATGAGGACAAAACACATTGGGACGAGTGTGTACGTGGCTGCTATCCTGTTCATTCCATTGTGGAGCTGCGTTAGGACCATTATCACCTGCTGAACATTGTGAGATATACCCCTTTGTGGGTTACAAGTTCTATTCACTTTTCATTGATGTAAGTTTTTATTGAACAATTTCACATTGTTCAATATTTTTTGCCCCATACTTATTGTATTTTATGTGTACACTTGATGTAGGGTGGTATACACACACAGGTGTGTTTTGGGTTGTTTTATTGTCTATTTGGAGATTTATGGTTTATATTCAATTGTTTCACAATAAGGGGAGATAGCGCGGTGTATTGGTTTAACACTCTTGGCCACATTGCTTTTTGGCTTTGTCGGTCTTTTGCTGCAGCTGTCAGTTATTTATAATTAAATGGGGGGACATCCAAAAGCGCGAATATTAACATTTATAAAACTTGATACAGTATCTTGGACAAACCGGGATTAAAACTATGGACCTCAGTGCTGTAAGGTGGAAGTGCTAACCTCTGAGCCACTGTGCTACCCACATCTGCTTTTGTTCAGACAGCTTGCTGTCCTCATGCTGTGTGTACCTGTATTGGTATTTTGGCAAGCCAGTAAAACGTATAGGAGTATACATTTTTATTTTTGAAGAAAAAAAACAACATTTCAACATTGAAAAGATTAAAAAGCAACCAATGAAAAAAGAAAGTCATAAAGGGTGCAAGGGGTTAATCAGCTGAATCATAATTTCACACATTTCAATTTATAGGTCATTTTTACAGGGTTTTTTTACCCTAGTGTGAGGTCTGAATTTTCTTTGACTTTCCTGACCTGTATGTTTATTCTGGGTTGGGACTGAGCCAGGGGGTCAGCATAACAGTCAGGCATATACAATTTCCAGAATACGTTTTCATAATAGATGCCCCCATATTTCTCTCATGACAGGTTAACTTTCAGGAGATCCTGTCACCAGACCATTTATTTCTTACCATAGAATTATATAAGCATTTAACTTATGTTATGCATGTTATTTACCTGTTAAATGCCACCCTTGTGCAAACATCTAAAAACTTTGAGACTGCTGCTGGGCACCACTTTGGATGCAATGTCAGCAGCCCCAGCAGACTCAAAGCTTTCGATCATGATTCACTGTATAGTATTCCTCTTCGCTCTATTCCCAGCAGCTACATAAATGGTTATATATGGAGGTTAGAGATGCTGGGCCAACACAGGCAGTAATAAGACATTCACAAAAGAGGAGAGGGTTATAACATGCAATGACTTAGAAGGCTGTGCCAGGGATCTAATTTTTTCTGAAGTCAAATTTACAAGCATGTCCAAAGGCACATTGCAAGTAAATACAAAATCATTTATGGAAAGGAAAAATGCTGCATGTAAGCATTTAAAATAAATGTTTGTGCTTTTACCAGGAACGTTGGTGGCATGGGCCCTTTCAGTTGTTCCAGGGAGATTACATGCCATTCCTAGGTCATCGGGGAAATACAATCTGTCCTGTGTAGTCTGGATGGGTCCTGAAACCTCCACATAATTATATGATCAGGAATCCAAATCTGTCATTCATTCATGTACAAATAAATCACACAAAGATAAAAAAAAATCCTATACTTTATATTGGTATTATGGTGCAGATAGGTTTCTAATTTCTTTGTTTTAATCTGAAACAATAACTTACCCTATCTACTTTCTTATTTTTATAATAATAATACTAACATAACAAGTCCTATAATAATTTCACATAGTTAGGTTTAGATCTGGGAGCATAAACGAATCCCAAGATATTTACTAGATACATATGGAAGCACTTATTTTGACGGCACTGTTTCCAGACATGTGCCCCTTCAGGCAGTTGAAACTGTTTCCTTGGTGTAAATCTTAGAAATACTGGTGTATGAAACAAAATATCTGTTTCCTTCTGAACTGACTTTAGCCCCGAAGCTGCTGTCAAGTCATCTGATAATAATGGTCGAAAGAATACTCGTTAGAGAGGTATACATTCTGATGTTGTGTCCTATCATAGAACTGTGTCTGTCTTAAGAGCTCATAATTATTCAGAAGATCATGTAGTTACCCAAGCACTGATAATTGGCATAAAATAACCTTGTACTCCAGCTCTAATAGACTCAATGTTAAATTGCTGTTCTCAGCATAAATAGAACAGAAACCATTTCCATAGCTTATGGGCAAACAAAACAAAGTGCTGTGCAAGCCACCATGAGGAGAGAGGCACAATGCATCATTTGAAACAATAATAACATTTACATTTCACAACAGCATACAAAAAGGCTATTATAATTTAAATGACTAGAACATTTTATTTTATAAACTATATTTATTTTTATTTATACCATTAATATAAGCAGCTTCTTCACAGATATGTGCTTTAAAGGGATAACAATATACAAAAAGCTATGTTTTGACACATGTCACAGCCGGTATGTGTGTATACAGCAGAAATATGCTGAGGTCTTATTTATTTATTTTGTAATACCATATTTTTTATTGTTTATATTTGGTAAATGATTGTTTACTGTGTTCATTAATAGCTGAACTGATAGTAATCAGTGAGTCACACATTTACTATCAGTTCAGTTTTTGAAAGCACGCATTCAGGGGATCGTATTCTGTTATAAGTCCATGCACGCTGAAACAACAATTAGTTTGTAGGAGAAGGGAATGGCAAAGATGTAAGTTTTTTTTTTTTTTGAATAACAATTTTTTATTATTTCAAATAGCATATACCATACATTTGACAGCAAAAAATATATATGACAATGTATATTTCTATAGGAAAGTAAAACATCCATGCAGCGTGATGTGCAGTCGAAGCAAGCATTATATCTCGTACAGCTGTATATATCTTAAGTATTTGTTGTTTCCAAAATTTGTTGTCGATTGTTAGCTTTGCGTATGCTAAGATCTTATGAAACATTTCCATGTACATATATGCATATATACACTTGCATACCTACATACACATTACATTTACATACACATACTAAATAATAAAGAAAAACAGATATATAGCAACAGAGCTATAAAGATGTAAAAATAAAATAAAAATAGTATTAAGTAGATTCCGAATTTCACCGTTCTATAGTTCTATCCCGCATTCTCGTTCCACCTCCCCTATTCAAGCACAAAATTGACTATCAAGCAAGTATGTGTGTACTTCAGGTACCTTTCTGATGAACATAAGATAGGAAAAAAGTAGGGTGCGACTCAGAACCATCCAGTAGGGTGAGGAGGATCCGGGTGACTTTGGACCGGGTTGAGAGAATGAAGCAGTCAGCAGGAACAGAAAGTCAGATTCTATCAACAACAAAAATAAACTACTACAAAAAAACAGTAGTAAACATATAACCAAACAAAAAGTATACGAACATATTAGGTAACATTCCAAAGTTGGTGGGGTACTATACTTCTCCACACTCTGGTAGGGAAACAGTGTGAATATCTTCCAAAGCTGTTTGGAGAGAAGTTACACTAAAGGGGTTCCCACGGTAATTTAACCCCCTGCGTGAGTTAAGGGGGGGGGAGGAAACAGATATGAGAAGGGTCTAGGTAGGTGTAATTGAAGGCTAGCAGCTAGAGCTAACCCCCTGACCCGCCACAACCCATATTGGATAAATCAAAGTAAAGCACTATAGATAGAATAGCAGCCCGAGAGAGAGAGAGACGGGAAAGTCAATAGCTCCCCTAAGGTGGGTCAAATAAAGAGCATTGGGTTGTCTCGTCTCCGTTCCCCATACACATTCAGGACATCGTTACTCATCAACATTATATATTAAGATGACAGTGTCTAACTACTCAAAACGCATGTTACTATGACTTAAGTAAGAAAGAAAACATCTTCAACGTTGACGCCTTGGTGTAGACATTAGGGGGCCCTTAGATTTACGATATGGAGTATCTAGAGGGGCGTCCATACGAACAGACTTCTTTCCCGGGGTGGCTTTTTGCCAGGTGGTTGGTTCCGGACCCATTTTCGGTAGGGGCTCCCAACCAGGCAAGGTCGGGCAGTTGATGCGTAGATCCGAACAGAAGGATGGCAAATCTTCCGGCACCTTAAGAGTAGTGCTTCTTCCATCTCGTCGTGCCGTCAGGCTAAATGGAAACCCCCAACGGTACTGGATATCATTGTCCCTCAATAGGGTTAGCAGAGGTTGGAGATATCGCCTTTGTTGCAGTGTGACCCACGAGAGGTCTGGATAAAGTTGCAGAGGAGCACCATCAAATTCCAGGGATCTTAAATTACGCGCTTTCTGAAGGATCTCCTCCTTCACCGGAAAATGATGAAGTCTACATATCACATCTCTTGGGTTAGTAGACGAACCTCTAGGGCGAAGAGCTCTGTGAGCCCGGTCAATTTCAATTTTGTTAGTGGATGGGGACCCTAGGATACTGTTGAAGAATGACTCCTGAACTGCTTGTAAATCCTCAGGGCCTGTTGCCTCCGGTAGTCCTTTGATGCGGAGGTTATTGCGTCGTCCGCTGTTGTCCAGGTCTTCCACATGTAGATCTCTAATAACACCAGCTTGTGCAACATATTGAGTATGGAGGCGGTACAGGTCACTTTTGTTGTCCTGCACTTCCCCATCAATGTCTTCAACCCGTTGGGTCAAGAGTTTAAAGTCATTGTGCAGTACCTGGATTTCAGATTTACAGGTGTCTCTGACTTCCTGAATCAATAAACGAAAGTCACGTTTTGTCGGTATATGCTTCATGCATTCCCGCCATGATGTATAATCCTCGGCTTCTGCATCTGATGACGAGAATTCAGCAGAGTTGCGGGTTGGTTTACGCTTATGGGGGGTCTGGGCATGTCCAAGAAGAGCACTGGCCGGATCATCTGAAGTCAGGAGAGGTGTAGTCGTCTGGGAGCCTGAGCAGCGGTTGCGGCCTTTACTAGCGTCCCTGGCTCTGGGCGTGCGTTGCGGCCTTGAGTAGTCCTCACGTGGAGACTCCCTGGCCTGATGGGGATCTGCCTTATCTTGCTGGTTCCCCTGTTAGTGGCCCTCGGCCTCTGACTGAGATGACTGAGCAGATGAGTGGGGTTCCCAGGGTTCAGGGTGTCGGGCGGGATTAGCTACCTGTGACATGCTGGCAGGGGACCAGTCCGGAGCGGCCTCACGGACGGGCCAGTCACTCACCACACCCGACGGCTCTGCAGTATGACCCTGTCGCGGATTTGTCTTCCCGGCACCGTGAGGGGTTGAGGCTTGCGTCTCCATCGAGGCAGATGAGGGGGAGTCCGGCGTAAAAACACCTAGTGGGGACTCCGGGAACGATTGCCTGTGTGTCGGAGTATCACTCTGACCCGGCGCCATCTTGTCTCGCGGGATCCCCTCCAGTTGTTCGTGGCGGTCAAAATATCCCTTAATCGAGGGTGGGAAATTTTTCTGCTGTGAAGCCGAGGATTTCTTCCCGGACTTCTTTGTCTTCTTCTCTTTTCATTTTGTGGTCAGAAAAGGGCTGCTATTAGCTGTGGGTCAGCGGGTCTAGGACGGAGCTCCAGGAGAACACGTCTTCTCACATCGGTAGTTGGCCACGCCCCCAAAGATGTAAGTTTTAATAAGCTGGCCAGCTGGAATGTTTCTGTTCCAATGTAAGCCTTATATCCTTGGCAGCAAAGGGTTAAGGTGCAAGCCTTGGGTTGTCATTGCTGTCAATGCAGCATAAACAGAGAAAAGAGAAAGCCAGACAGATTATATAGTCTAGCAGTAGACCAATACATTTTAAAAAATCTTGTTTCTGTTGCTAAGAATTAGTCTCCAACAATACCAGCTCAATGGACTTATTTGATAAAATTTGTTGATAATGTTGTATTGTTGTAAATACATACAGTACCGTGATGTCTCTAATGTATTCTTTATATTTTACTTTGTATCCCTATTAAAGGGGGTCCTTCTGTGCCATAAAATGTGTTGGCCTCCTAACCAATATGTCTACTACTAATAAATGACTTTTGTACTAAAACATCTGCATCTCTTTCCTATGGTTTTGTTTTGTTTATGGAACCCACTCCTGGACTTGGAGTACCAGAGAGGGGACTTTTAAAAGCCCCTTATGGTGACACTGGAAAATTCAACTACTCTAGGGAGCCATGAACTCCAGTCTGTGTTCAATACCCCTTTTCTCGCCAGAAGGAGATCTGCAAAACCACTTTTACTTGTATATAAAGCAAATTAAAGTAGGCATGATACTGCTTTTGGATCTTTCTAGTTGAGAACATTATTCATTTTGGGCCACTTTACATAAGTGTAAAGTGGCCCAAAATGCCCTATCTTAAATATTCACAAGCAGGACTTTTGAGCCCCCTGCAGGAGAAAGATGGTGATAAAAAGTCACAAAATTCTAATAACCTCCTATCAATTAAAAACGACTCATCTTATCTAGCCCCATGGGTCAATAAATAATGATATTGGTTTGGCTCTTAAATCTGAATCATGTATACATGTTGAAAAATCTTATACACTGTAGTGTTTGACTCCACTTTGTGGGCCTTTCTGCTTGGTCTTTAAAGTTGAATGTCAGGGTCCTTTCCCATGTTGCCACCACTTTGCCTGCCACGGCCTTTAATAATTACATTTAAATCATTAGAACACCATACAATTTTAAACAGCTGAGATCAAGACAAAAAGAGTTAAATGAGGCACATGACATTTTTCCACACTGCTTTTTTTTACTTATATATTCATGCAGGTACTAAATTCACCAAAATACAATGGGTGTCTTTCCTCATCCTTATATTTCTATCTGTTAAGGAGAATCCATGATATAGCAAACTAATTTAATATGTATTATTATAAATAATTAAATTCATGTTATATTTGTAGTTTTGTTTCTGTTATATAGGATTTTCGCTTGCACATTGGTAATTGGATTAAGCACATCTTCACCTCATTCACTAAGCTTAGTGGGCATTCACTTTACATGATTAAGATTCACTTTTATGTTTGGTATTATTTGGTAGGTGAATTTTCATTTAGCTTCACCTCATTCACTAAACTAAGAGGGTTATTCACTTAGCTGCAGAAGGCAGCTGAGTGAATAACCTATCCGGAGTGAAGTGAGCTGAACACTATGTGGCTATTCACTTCAGCCAGTCGTACATCGGTCAGCTGAAAATTATCTGCATGTTCAGCTGAGTTGAAGTGCAGAAGGAGTTCGAATCAGCTGATCCAACATCTGGATTAGCTGAGCCGAAGTTCCGGCAGCTCACTCGCTGATTTCCACCCCTATTTTCATAGGGGCTGAACGGCAGTGAGTGAACAGCCGAATGTCACTGAGCGGCATTCGGCTCGGCTATTCTGCTTGGAACCTCAGAGGTAGCAAACAGAATAGAAAAAAAATTTAAGAAATGAAAAAAAAGTTGAAAAATTATTTTTTAAAATGTAAAAAAATAGGAAAATTTAAAGAAAATATATTTTAAAGAAGAGAAAAAAAATGCATGCCGACGGACAGCAAGTGATGAATTACCACCACATAATTTCAAATCTGACAGATGCCGGAAAAATATAAACAATTGGGTGGAGCAAGCGGTAACCACTACCTCCACCCAACGGTTTCCTATTGGCCGGCACCTGCCAGAGTCTTCTAGCAGGTCCCGGGCAATAAATAACAACTGGGCAAAGCCGGCCATGACATCATGGCCGGCTCCGCCCAGTTGTTGTTGTTGTTGAATGACAGATCAGCATCCCCAGGTCATTTGGGGATGCTGACTTGTCATTACAACTGGGCGGAGTGAGCCGTGAGATCACGGCTGGCTCCTCCCAGCTGCCATTTGCATGGACGAAGGTTGGCCCTTCGGCCAACCTTTCTCCATGCTTCAGCTGTCACTTCGGCTCAGTCGAGCCAAAGCATAAGCCTTCGGCTTGGCTGACCCACTCGTCTGCCTTCGACTACTGTATGGACTATTCTGAATAGCCCGTACAGCAGCCCTTTGGTTCTACTGAACTGAAGGGCTCAGGCAGCCAAAGCGAGCCGAAGGATCATACGGCTGGATCCTTCAGCTCAATAGTGAGTAACCCTCTAAGTAAAAATGTGCTTTACAAAGGGAATATCAGCCCCATCGTGATGAGTTTGGTCTCGAATGTTGAATGCTGCAATTAATGTAGCAAATAATACAGTCATTAATTATTAGTTTAAGCAGTTTTGAAAGTTAAAAAAATCAAGGCAAGTAGACTAAAGTGAGCCAAGACAAGGAGACATAGAGGATCTTATTACTCATGCATTTGTATAACTCCTTTCACTGGTTTTAAACAAATCATGTTTAAATCGTATGGTTTTAGCTAAAGATAGTTCTGCTTAGTGTTAATACAAGTGATTGTTATTACTAGTTTCCACAAGAACACTCCAAATTAAATATTCTGAAAAAGGCAAAACAATTCTGCTTCAATTTAGAATTTACTTGTTGGCACTTTCTCCTTACCATGAATTAATTGTTACCATGTGGAAAATGTCATTTCTTTTCTTGCACAACATTTATAACAACACATCTATAGGTGTATCAAGATTTAAGGGTATATTTCACACAATTAAAAAAAATTGCACTACAACTTTTTTTCCTTTATTCTGCCTTCTGCATCTCTCTGTCTAGCTGACTATAATTGTTGGTATCTTAAGAATCGGCTTGAAACTGAGCATGTGAAAATGTTGAAAGACAATGCCATTTTTCTCATTTAATAATTGATTTTGTTATGAAACATGGAAATATGGAATATATTATCTTTATGACACCTAAATGTCACGGGTTACTAAATCTTTAGTAAGTGTGACTCTTTAGGTGAAAAGTGTGAGGTGATGATAAAGAAAACATAGTTTGTAAAAGTAAGATCCTAAATTTCCAGTAGTTAGCTTTTAGAGACCTGAATTTATTTGCTCAGATTTGGTTTTCAGAATGTAGAAGAAGAATCTCAGACTACATATACAGGGTTATTCACAAAGGGGTGAAGAGTTTGGAGAAGCCAGAAGAAGTGAACAATCTAGGCCAAAATAGCTGAACTGGAAAGTGAGCTGAATTGGAGGATTTTTCCAAATTAGCTATTTTGGCCTAGATTGTTCACTTCTCCAAACTCTTTACCCTTTTGTGAACAGGTCCTAATTAAACCTACATAATTAAATGTGTAGGAAATTTCAGATTTGGAATGAAAGCACACTTAATAAAAGTAAAATGCAGCAAAACAAACCCCACCTACATAGTTGTCATTTGGGTAACCACATTCATTGTAACACCCCAAAATTAGTGCTGGGCTTAATGTTCACATTTCGATTATTTTCTTCCTTATAATTTTTTAGATTTGGAATTTGGTACATATTATAAGGAGTACACAAAATAAACTAAAGCAGAATTGCAAATGCCCTCGATTTTCAGTGGTGTTTAGTGCCTGATTTAGAAGTTGTGTGCTTGCTTCTACCAATATAGTTTGCAGGTAAACATTTTTCCAATCAAACTGGCATGTCTGCACACATCATTGCATGCTGAAATGCCAGAAAATGTGCCAAGTAAAGCAATAAAGTTGTGGGGAGTGTTCCTGGGGGGTGATTGCTAGCCTTTCATTGATGCAGCTAGACAAATTATTAGCAGCCATGGATATCCTTCATTACCTATTAACACAAAATAGAATACCTTTATTTTTTAAATATACAGTTACTAGGATACTGACATATGCATCAATGCCAAATTAATATAACAATAAATGTTTTTGGAAAAGAGGAACATCTTACCAAAATCCAGCTTTGTGGCTACTTAAAGTCAATACATTTGTAAAGGCTCCATCTCATTTGTCAGCAATTAAATATCACATGCTTTCTGCTGGTGGAACTGAACCATCCCCCTTTAACACCAGAATCTTATTAATTAAATTAGTGCAAAAACTATGCATGGCACATGTTTGCTTAGCACACAAAACAATCATACTGCCTCCTCTTTTACAGCTGTTCCAGTTCCAGTTCCAGCTTTGTGTGTGCACAAAAGTTTTAGAAAATGTGTCTAATCTCTATTAAAGGTGCAACCAGTGAGCTGGGTTTGCATCTTTAGCATCCATAATGCCTCTTTGTGTGACTGATGCAAGTATACCAAAAACAATTGTTCTTTTAATATTATGACTTTATCAGAGGTGCCAAATCATAAACCTCTTAGTAAACTCTTACCTCTAGAAGTCAGAAGACATTGTTGTTCTGTCAAATCAGGTGAATGAGCAGGGTGGAGGAACATTTCTTAGCCACTGTCATATTGCAGTAGCTTGTGTAGAATGGGCCAGTGAGTGCACACACCTTGAGTGCACATACTATATGGAAGGTGACTATCAAGCCTTAAAAGATCTTGTGGTTGATCATTATTAAATGTAACTTTCATCTGAACTATCTCTAGGCACCCTTAAAGAAAATACATGTACTGAAGCTGAACAATTCAAAATAAATTGTTGAGTTAAAATGTGAAAACCATTTAGAAAAAATAAAAATGAGCCTCTTTCTTTTCTTTGTAATATTTACCATCAGTAAAGTTTAAGCAATTGGTATGATGTGAAAATTGTAAACACAAACCACACTATTCTTCTATTTTTGAATTTTTATTATCTGAGCCATTTTTATCTGCAATGTGTACTATGATAGATTTGTCACTTACTCACAGCATTTATTTTATCTCATTTATTTACACTAAAATTGTGTCATTCCATGTAGAGTTGATACTTTACATACACTTATTGGAGAGGAAATCAGCCAGTGTAACTGATTTGATAAGAAAAATAAATTTGAATTAATTTGCAATATCTGAGGGAGAGATACCAAACATAAATGAAAGATAACATATTATTCCTCTGCTTCTGGGAAGCTTGTCATGTATTGCTGTTCTATCCTGTTTAATTTATACAAAGGAGCTAAATCATTGTTGGCTGTCACATTTGGATTATGCATCTATCACAAACAAATTAGTAGATAATTACTAAGATGATTTATTCTAAGTAACTGTATATTGCTTTTTGATTGGTTATTAAATTCCAATATACTAACAACAAATTGCTTTATAGGATATATCGCATAAACGTTAATGTAACCAAAGTTTTATTTTATTTTAGAAAGCCATGGATAATGAGTAATAATTAACAGCAAAGTATTAATTAAAAGTGGAATAGAAAAATGACAGATTGCATTTAAAGCATGTACAAATCACACAGTGGAAGGGAGAATTGAAAAATAAGGCCACTAGAGGTTAAAGAGGTGATACATGTCACACCACAGTGGAAAATAATAATTAAACTGTCAGTTATTACATTATTTGTAGAAAATGTGTGTCATGTATGTTTATTAATTGTGAAATAATAAATGTAATGATGGATATAAATGAGATGCCAAAGACTTGGGATTATCAATAAAAGTATTTCTAGGGGGAAGAATTATTTCTTATACAGTGTCTTATCTACTCCCCTTTCTGTACAAAATACAATAAATGTGACATAGCAATTAATTGCCCTGCATATTGTCACAATCCATATGCTAACATCATCTAAACATTTATCCGGCATTTTCAGCATGCGCCATCTTAAGGATACATGGAGTAAAGAATTGTCTATTTGTAACCCATAACCGCTCCAAAGTCCTTGTGCAGAAATAAGAGTTGGGGAAATTATGATGAACCCTCTGTTGGTAGGTGGGTGCATATCTACCAAAATATCTATATTTGTAAATTACCTCTTTAGTAGAGGTAAGCAAATTGGCCTGGGTTCAGTCCATGGGCTGTTCATTTAACTAATTGAAGTGTATAGGGGCATATCTTTAAAAAAAACCTGGCCTTTTTAATTGCTAATAGTCAAGGTATTGTAAAACAAAAGGCATGGGGAGATGGACACTGCCCCTGATAATTTTCTCAATGGCCCCATCCAGTGACCCCTCAGAACCACCAGCCCCCCCCCAAACAGCTCAGTGCCTATGCAATTTCCCAGGCAAAATGCTACTATACTGTTTGCAGCTGGAATGCCTGGGGTACAGAAGTCACATTGGACCAGAGATTTTCCCAAGCCATCTAGTGCCAGACAAAGGTCATGTGTGACAGGGGGAAACAACCTGTTAGCCACCCTTCAGCATTGAGCATTTTAATATGCACCTTGCCTGACACATGTCCTGAAACTTATGGTACAACAGTTCTTGGTCTGATACCCTGGCTTCCAGGATCATGGACATATTCCCATCGTACTTCTTCCAGAATAAATTCTAGAGTATGGGGATGCTGCAGCAATGATCAGCTGGTTAAATGGTAATCAACATAATGCCATACTGTATGTCACCAACACACCATAGATCCATTTTAAAATCCAAAAATGTATTGAAGATATCACATTAAGTGTAGGTGCAATGCATGACCCTTTCATCAGGAATATGATAAGTGCAACATAGGTCAGTCATCAGTCCTAGATGTATACTCGTTAAGGTTTCATATTACTGGCTGAGGCCCTGTTAAGAAAGTCTAAATAACAGGGTAATGACATCAATGCCTGTAGGTCCGCCCTGCTTTAGGGGCTATCAATGGTTGACAGTTCAAGGGCAGAGGTACACTGTATAACATCTATTACTGATAACCTTAAGAAGTTATATAACAAATAAGTACACATTGACTTCACATAATGCGGGGTCCAATTATTTACTGAGTTGCCATCCTCATTTCTTGGTGGTTGTCACAACCTCATTATGTTGGAGTTTTATTTTAAGAATACAACTGTTGATTGGGTTTATATCATGTATATGTATATAAAAAAATAACATTTATATTAGCCTCATTGTTTCTTTGCTTCCGAATGTCTGGTGAGTTGTTATTGTGTATTAACAGAAAAGAGTTTGTTTGCGCTTTGAAATTTATGAATGGAAAATCTCACTTCAAGCACTGTAGTCATGAAAATTGTAATCCAAGTACTTATACTGGTCTTCCCTAAAGCAGCTCGTTTTTCACTGTTTTTACATTGTCGTAGCAGATAATCCAAAAATACAACAATAGAGTGTATTTATTTGCCTGACAAACTCCACCAAGATATTATTGTGAATACATTGACAGTTTTTAAGCACTTTTTCTAGGCTGCATTTTGGACAAAAGAGACAATGGTCAGCTTTAAAAAAAATCAACATTAGAAAGTAATAATTTTACTGAAAAATCCCTTAAATATTGACTCTGTGCACAGTATTTATGCACTTTCACTAACCTGCATTTCAAACTGGAGAGACAACAGTTTGTAATTTAAAAAATTCAACATTAAAGTGTTTTTATTTCACGTAAAAGACAATAAAATGGCTACATTCACAGTAGCACTTTTATTATGTTGCATTTTAAAAAGGATATATCAGGCAACTTTTAATTAAAAAAACAGCATTGGAGTGTATTTATTTCACTAAACATAAGAAATAAAAAAGAGGACCCAGCAGCTAAACAGCAACTTTAGTAATTGCTGACACCAACAAAAATATAGCTTTCCCTGTAAACACGGATCTAGCCCTATCTACCCCTATCTACCCCATATGTCCCCATCTACACATTTACTGTAAATGTAGGACTTTTTAGCAGCACTGCATAGGATGGCAGAAACTTTCCCTGTGCAGACTATGGGGTCTGTTCATGAAGCAGCCGAAGTATCTAGCCGTAGCTTCGGCCCCAGGACCCCTTCGGTTCAGTAGAACCAAAGGGCTGCTGTACGGGCTATTCACTATAGCCCGTACAGCTCCCGAAGTTGGCTGAGCGGCTCAGTCAAGCCGAAGGGATATGCTTCGGCTCAACTGAGCCAAAGTGAAAGCCGAAGCTGGCCTGCGGTTGGCCATTGCCTGGCCGACAGCCTGCTTCTGACAGCTGGGCTCCGGCCACTTGCAGAGAGATCAGAGTCCCTGGTTATCCCGCTCCTGGCCGGCCAGGAGAGAAACACTGCTTTTTCTTTTTTTTTTCTTTTTTATTATGACAAATTGTTTTCACCATAGGAATGCATTGCTAGATTCCTATTGGCTATTTCAATTTGCAATAGCCAATAGCATACTAGCTATTGCACCCACCCACTGCTGCTGTCAATCAGCAGAGGGGACCTGCAGTTCTCCATCAGGTCCCCACTAGTGATTGACAGCAGCAGAGGGCGGGTGCAATAGCTGGTTTGCTATTGGCTATTGCAAATTGAAATAGCCAATAGTAATCTAGCAATGCATTCCTATGGCGAAAATGTTTTTTTTGAGGGCAGCAGAACCGCCAGCCAATAGAAAACAGTTGGGTGAAGCTAGCTGTCACTGCTATCTCTGCACAATCGTTTTCTATTTATTTTTTTCTACTTCTTGAACTATTTTTCTATTCTGCTCGGTCCCACCGAGGGATCAAGCAGAAGAGCCGAGCTGAATGCCGCTCAGCGGCATTCAGCTATTCACTCACTGCTGTTCGGCATCTATAAGCAGGGCCGGCATTACGGGTGTGCGAGCTGTGTGGCCGCACAGGGCGCCATGGCAACAAGGGCGCCTGGTGGCCGACACAGCTCATCCTCGGGGTGGCTTCTCTCCCCCTCACCGCTGGCCATCTGACATGACAGTGCTCCCTCGTCCGCCCCCCGGGGGGGGGGCAGGAGGGAGTGCTGCCTGCTGTCAGGATGGCCGAGCGGGGAGGAGATCGGAGCCGCTGTCATCCTGTCAGTTTCTGGATGACATCGGCTATACGAAACCAGCCATACCAGCCTGAAGTGAATAGCCGAACAGCGTTTGGCTCACTTCGCTTCAGGTCGATCATTCACTCGGCTGCCTACGGCAGCTTAGTGATTAGAACCCTATCTATACTATTCCTATCTGCACCAGGACAGTGCAACACACAGTATGTGTGTCTGTGGCTGCAGCATTCTGCAGCATTCCGCAGCAGCAACTAGCTCCCTATGCAAAAACTCTGACACTGTGATCTGTCCATAACTATACTATATCTCTTCCAACACACTTTGACAAAAGGCTGCTTGGAACCTTAACTTTCATAGGTGGGGGGCTTAAATATAAGAAAACCCCCATGACTAGTACTCCTAAGCCTCCTGAGCACAGTTCAGAGGCCAGGAAGTGCATTGTTGGTAACTGTTTGCCATAGCAATATTTCTTCTTAATTTTCTTAAACTGCAAATGACTGTGGTTCAAATTCATGTTAGACTCAACCTGAAACTCATCCCTACTGTTTAGTCTCGAGTTGTCTGAGCTACATATTTTGTCAACATGTAGTGTGCTGAACTACTTTACTTTAGGTATATGTAAATATATTTTCTTGCCAATAGATAAGTACTGTATTTGTTTTATTTTGTGTTTTAATTTTCAATTATAATGTATACAACTCAAAATGATCCAGTTGAAGTGGAACAATAAAGTAATATATAGGATGACCTTTAGAAGCTAGTGCATGTACCATAAGATATATTAATGACACCAAAATTGCATTTGTAATTCATTTTCCTTTAACCACCAAAGAAAAATTATCAGAAAGCTGATTTATAAAGGTATTGTCACCGATGACAGGGCATTGAAAAAGTGTTGAATTTGGACCTCTGCTCATCTATTTTCAGCTTGGCAGGTATGGTCATAATTGTCATTTGCACTAATTTGTTTTGGTTAAACTGTCATGTATTAAACAAATAAAGAAAGTAACAACTCCTGTATATTTTGGTTAATTTAATCATTAGGCCTGCAGTTATTATGCTGAAAATAGCTGTGCGACACTGCTGAATTTATTATTCTATATCTTTGGGCACTGATTAGCACTTTGGCTCATTATCGAAATGTACATTTTGAATAAATCACTGCCTTAAACATTACTTAGTATGCTTTTACCCAAAGCCATTTTTAACCTTTCTAACTCAAGGATTCTTCCTCTAGTTAAATATATATGCAATAACAAAAAAATAAATTATAATTAGATCTTTCTATCTATCTATCTATCTATCTATCTATCTATCTATCTATCTATCTATCTATCTATGCATTTTGTATTTGTTAAAAAATTGATTCAGTTATTGTTTTAATAAGTGATCATACACATGCAGTTTTTGTCTATTAAATTACATTTACACCAACTGTTAAGAGCCCATCTCAAAAATCCAATGCAATCATTTACATTCATGCAGATCCTCAAATTGTACAGTTGCTGGAAATGTTGCTATCTGACACAACCTAATCTAAAAATGAACATACAGGACACAATATGAATATGTAAAATTACTGTGCAATCTCCTTTTGATATAGCAATGGCTGTATATTGCAAAGGTGTACCTAAAACATCTCTGCGATGTATATACAAGTTGAGATCAGCTATAGAGAATTTTAAGGGGCAGATGGGATTTCACTGGGAACTCTGAAATGTCCATGTTTTCAAACAAAGAGTGGGGATACATCGAGTTCAAGGAAAATTTTGTAAGTATTTATCTTGAATGGACTGCCTAGTTCACATACATAAATATTGGTGCAGAGGGGTTTATTTTCAGTAAAATCGATCTACTGTATGAAGTAAATTCCATCAGTCCATGTTAGCAAACCTTTAGTAAATTAAAAACATATTTGGATACTAAAAAATTAAACCATTGTCCCCATGGCAGTGCTCAGCTACCCATGCCCTGTTTTAACAAAAGCTTGCAAACTAGCGTTGACAAAGACCAGAAAAAAACAACCAGACCCCACCCCCCTAGACTTCAGTGGAGTTCAGCTAATTGAATTTGTTTCCTGCACTGGGAGAATCTCCTGTGAACTAAACTTCCGAGTTCAGTCATTCCTAGTTGTTTGTTTCAAATGCAGACCACTACTTAACAAATAATGCAAAACTGATATTTTGTGATAAGAATTAAAAGCTAAGGGTCACTAATAACAGCCACTACATCATTATACAGAGCAGGAAGTGGAGTATAGAAGAGTATGGCAGAGTAGAGGGAAGGGTTAATAGGAGAACTCAAAGCATGCTATGCTGAACTGTATTTTATGGCCAGGACACTGACATCTCCCCTGGATGATAATATCACCCTCTCTTTGGCACTGCAGAAGGGTTCCCACTTCACATCAGAGCTGTCCTCCACATCAGGGTATTACCTTTACATCAGAGTTCCCCCATCACATATGAGCCCCCCTTTGACATCAGAGTCCCCCTTTACATTAGGGTCCCCTCCTTTCATATCAGAGTCCCCCACTTCAGATTAGAGAACCCCTTCCATATCAGAGTCCCTCTTCACATCAGAGCCCTGCTTCACATCAGCATCCCCTTTCACATCAGAGTGCCCCTTCACATCAGAAGCCCTCTTTAGATTTTACTTATGTCAGGTGTTTTCGGGTGCTTTCTACATGTACAGCAGCATGGCATAGGATGTGAGTTTGTGCAGGTCTGGATGGAGGTGGAATCTAGATACAGAGTTCCTTTCATCCTCCTTTGAATTCTGGGGCAGCTATGAACGTGGGACTTGCCACCATCAGATAGCAATTAATTATGCTGTGTGTCCTGCCACACAGCACCATTTGTTGTTATGGTGCTGGTTGTCAGCCCATCTGCACAATGCAAATAAATGCTGCTGCATGGCACTATTGTGGATTTTTGGCAACCTTAACTGTGAAATCTAGTTAGTTTTATCAATGTTGCATTATCAAGTTAAGAGGAAATGTGTTTTGCACATCATACATAGATGTCCCCAGAAAGTTTTTTTTTAGAATGGTGTTAAGCAGGCTTAAATAAAAACAAGCCTAAGG
This sequence comes from Nanorana parkeri, assembly GCF_000935625.1. Classification (NCBI taxonomy): domain Eukaryota; kingdom Metazoa; phylum Chordata; class Amphibia; order Anura; family Dicroglossidae; genus Nanorana; species Nanorana parkeri. Next base: position 751,557 of record NW_017306895.1, read on the forward strand.
AGGACCTAGACAGACCTAGACAATCCTTAGCTTCGAAAGGGAATGCAATGTCACCGGCTCGCTTTCAAAAGCTCTATCATTATGCTATCAACTACTGCTGGCTCCTGATTTTGAATCACCTCTACCGTACCTGGAGGGTTGGGAGCGGGAGTTGGGTGTCTCCTTCTCGCCATACGAGAAAACTAGACTGATAACGCTTTCCTTGAGGTCTTCCATCAGCAGTAGATACCAGGAGTCGGGATACAAAATTCTGACCATATCTTCCCCGAGACGAGTGGCTGCTGCTGGAGATGTGGCTCCTCCCTGGCTGATATGTTGCATATTTTTTGGGCATGTCCATCCTTACAATCTTTCTGGACCCTCGTGCATACACTTACTCAAAAATTCACTGACACTCAGAACCCCATGACACCCTCCTTCTATCTCCTGCATCACAACACGCATTAACTGAAGGGATACAGAAAGTCTGTTATTATCCACCTAATCAATGCCGCACGTGCCTGCATTCCGGCCGTGTGGAAGCAGGCTTCCCCCTATGATACAATGGCTCAGCAATATGATATGGCTCAGCAAACTATGAGATATTAGACACATGGAGGATCTAACAAGTTCTATCAAGGGGACAGGGACCCGTTTTCAAACTACCTGGTTCTGGTGGGATGAGTTTACCTCTACTCAAGACTATCAGGCTCTCTTAGTTTGAGAATACCTGGCAGATGGTTCTACTGACATTCCTCTACATTCCCCCCCCTCCTCTGGAATACTTTCTTTCTGGGTCTCACGCCCCCCTCCTTTCCTTTCTTCTTTAATGCTTGCTCCCTCTGCTTTCTCTCCCTCTGTGCCCTTATACAACCCCTACTTACAGTAAGGGTATATTTGTCGACCCGCCTGGCGTAGAGTCTGTGGGAATACAATAGTTCAACCAATATATACGAGGAATGGATGTATGCTTTGCTTTCCAGGACTTAACGGGGTGACGCCTGCTGAGGCTGGCCGCCACCTATCACACCGGTGCTCTTACAGATAATTGAGCATGCGATATGGAACCCCGAGGGGTCTACAATGGTTGAAACTTGACTGGCAGCGCTGACAAATGGGTTTAGATCCCATTACCCCTAGCTGACAGGAACCAAAAGGGTTAAACAAGGCCTAACCCTCTCTATAAAAGCCCCTCCTCCTGCTGACTTCCCCAGTCTTTTTGTTCCTGTCCCCCTAGGACAGGGTTTTTTGTATGTTACTGAGAAGTTTTTCTTTATTTGCCAACTGATTGATTTCGTATTGGCCTCAGGGGAGTTCAGCCTCTCTCCCCTGGGAAGTCACCAAGACTCGGCCCCGTGCAAGGGTGTCCCCTTGGGGAAGGACAAACTTTGTTTCCATGAGAGGAAGCCGGATTTTCCATATAATGTGCAGCCTGTCAGACAGGGAGGGTAAGACTGTTGTGGTTTCACTTACCCGCTGTGCTGTATGATGTCCTTTTCACCTCGGCCGGCTCCCCGCGGTCTTGTCTGTTTGTGATGTGTGGGCGAGACAGGATGGGCAGTAGCGGCTTCAGCTGGCATCTGCGCATGCGTGGAAGTTCCGTCGTGCGTGACGTCACCAGAGATTCAGATCCAAATTTGAATTTGCAAGCTATTTCCAGGAAATTGAAGCTAGAATTTTTTCTGTTGGTTTATCCCCCTTTGGATTCCCCCTGGACAGTGGTGGAACTACCGCCAGTGCAGGCGGTGCGGACGCACCAGGGCCTCGGGCCTCTAGGGGGCCCAGCACAGTCCCAGCACCGGATCGGTAACTGAGATAGTATGGGGCCTGCCGGCCGCTGTTAGGAGGGAGCCGCAGAACAAGGAGGCACTGAAGACAGCCCT